>NW_017177087.1:355031-369574 GCF_001652005.2 Ceratina calcarata
AAAATATTTTAATTTAAATAATTAATCTTAATTGCAAATAAAGGATTACGTTGACTGATGTTATATGAAATTTCGCATTAATTATAAATTGCATCGTTAATGGATGCATCATATGACGTTACATTCTGTTATCGATTTTGGCGGCGTTGAATTATAAATATCGGTGTCTACGTTCCACCGGGAACGCGATTTGAAAAATTTTACTGCCTATTTAGAATTAAATCGAAAAAAGTATTCGAAATATTTATTGAGCTATCGATGGAACGGTTGATTCAATCCCGAAGCATTCAGCGATACGCACTTGCGTTATGCTGACGATTGAGCTGTAACTATGCAATTAATTAATCTCAGTTCCGTTTGACGTGTACTTCTCAAGTAGACTATGAATCATACTTCGAACAGCATCAATTGATGCGTTGCTATATTTAATATGTCGAGAACAAATTGCGTATCAGGCTTTTATCTGTTTTCCGAACGTTTACACATCATTAAAGATCAGCTGGTCTCTAAAATAATTATTAATTGTATAATAAACAAGAAGCAGAATAACAATAACTCAAGCAGAACTTCCAGATATTTTAACGAATTAATTAACCAATGACAAAGTATCACATTAATTATTGGCTAACCTTTGTTCTATCAAGTTTCTAATAAGAACTCGAACAGGACTATTGAATTAATTCTGAATTAATAAACAACGAGAAAATTATTATACTAATCATCGAATGCAATTTGTCATATTAATTCTCTAATAATCACTCAAGTGGAACTAATAAGAATCACATAGTGAATAAAAAATGAAAAATCTTTTGCTAACCTTTGTTCTATCAAGTTTCTAATAAGAACTCGAACAGGACTATTGAATTAATTCTGAATTAATAAACAACGAGAAAATTATTATACTAATCATCGAATGCAGTTTGTCATATTAATTCTCTAATAATCACTCAAGTGGAACTAATAAGAATCACATAGTGAATAAAAAATGAAAAATCTTTTTCGTTCGTTGATCGGCGTAAGTAGATCGAGGTATTTTTATCATATTCCGTCGCGTAGTCGTTAATCTCAACTACGCAGAAAATTCCTCGTCCCCGAGCAGAGGGAGAAAAAAGGTGGATCGAGGTAACGAGTATATGAGCCGGTCGATCGCTAATTGAAAACGTTCGAGAGGGTATACACGAGACGGAGAAACGAACGGAACTCGTGTTACAATTTCGCGAGTTGAGTTACGAGCCGAGTTCGTGCCTTTAATTAGCGATAAAGCGCGTAACACTTCGTTTTTCCTTACACGGAAAGGTGACACGGTCCGTGCAACGACCCCCATTCATAAATCCTGCCACGGTTTATAAAATACATGAATGAAACTTGCTAAATGTATGCGTAAAACAAGAACCGCGGCATTCGCGTCGACTCGTATATAAAGTATCTTTTGTTGTACTTTATTCCTCGAGCTATGGATAATTTTTATTTCTACCGGATAACAAATTTCAAATTCATTTCCACAATTTCAAATTCATTTACACAACATTCTCAAGTAAAATACAAGTCTTGAAATGATCAAGAATTAAAGCAAAGTCGAATCCCAAAGATTGATTTCTTAATTAGAAACAACACGTTAAACGAAAAATTGATACGAACCATTTTCCAGTGAAACGATTCATTTAATTTATCAGTTCTATCGCACGAAAAGGTTTTATCATTATTGAAAGTTGATGATTTGTGTACGTTAAAAGGGTTAAATTGGACGAAGAAACAATCGTTCCGGGGAGAGTCTATACACACCTCTCGCTCGGCATATGAGCAAGTTGTCAGGTTGTCGATCAACTGTTCTATTTGTGGAAAGTTACTACACATTTGTGAAAGCGGACGGAGTTCTGGCCTGTCGATAAAAGGAAATCGAGACGCTCTCCGCGGCACATGGACGAACACGCGTTTCCTTTTGCGCGGGTGTGCGAAACCATTTCCTTTATTATTGTGCGGTCGCCTCACGTAATTGACTAAACGATTTTTTCATTTTACTATTATTTAATGTATAATAAATAAGATTCCTATAATAACGTTTCTACAAGTCTGATAATTCGAACTGTAATCTTATATTTTATGAATAATTTATATAATTTCCTTGTTTCATTATAATCTGAATGAATAATCATTATAATTTTTTATTTCATTGTAATCTAAACACTCGTAATATGAACCATTTTATATTGAATTATATTTTATATAAAATCACATAATGCTATGAAATTTTCCGAACATAGATCGTATATTCTATTATCCATGCATATCATATCATACGTGCATGTTGCATCTTACAGTTTATTAAAGTGCTCGAATATAAATTTCGTTCAGAAGGCGTTGTTCGACGGTAAGGATGGTTTATCTCGCTTATGCATACGGCGGGTGAAAAAAGAGGTCCGACGCGGTGGAATCGTTCATTTGTTACCTTCACCATCGCGTTTGATGAATTTTCCATTCATCAGAGCTTCTCTCTCGAGTCCCCCGCGTAATCAATCATAATTAAGAAAACGGCACGGATTTATGATCGTAATGATGGCATTGTAATTGTACCATTAAGATTCTACTCGCCGATTCGTAATTTAATTATTGTGCGACTTGAAATCAAGGCAGAACTCTTCAACGGCTTGTTGCATGAATCATGACGCCATAGATTATCAAATTATTTTAATTGTGTAATTTGATCTAATCGAAAATTGTATAAGACGAATTCTATATTTAAAGATTCATTCAAGAGTCTAAAGTGGACTCATTGTTTTCTTTGAACAAGTTTATTTATTTATTAACGAGGTGGTAATATTTGGCGAACCACTCTGTACATTTGATTGATATTCTAAAGAAAGTCTGATGATTAATATAAACATTTCTCAATAGATTTAATAATACACTCAAAAGACAAATATTATATGACATTATAGTTGCTATTTAATAACACACTCAATACAACCTTAGTAAATACATTTCTTAATAAATACTATTTAGAATCATTTTCTCAAATTGTCGTTTGACAAATGTCTCACTGAAAATTGTTTAGCAATTTATGGAGGAGAGCGTATCCACGTGTGTACATATGTGTCTCGAGAACATTCGCCGCGATCAAATTTTTGTCGATCCCCGCATGGATTTATCGAGGTTACGGTGTACGTGCCAGCCTTCGATATTTACCGAGTACGTCGATCGCATAACCGGCATGAATCATTCAAATATCGGGCACGGTAAATATCGATGGAACGAGGCTCGGTTCGGAAGAAAACTAACTACCGGTCAATAATGTTCCCGATAAATGTGAATTACGATTCGTTTGACGACCCATATTCACCCCGGGACTTTGTAAACATTCTGCCTCCTCGCGTGCAGCGATGGGCGGGCAGCCGGATACCGCGGCGACGTTATTCTTTGCGAGCACGATCCACTCGGATTCGGCCGGTCATTAGCCTAATTAGTCGATCGTAGAGCACGGGAGGTCGCATGCCGTCTGTCGTTTCTTTTTTTCAAACGATCCCACATGTTGCGTACGTCTACCGACCTATTTCCTTTTATCTTTTCAGAAATCGCATAATTGATAACGATAGCCATTGATACAGTACCTAAAAAAAATTGCACTTTTTTCTAATCACCACGAATTTCGTAACATTTTTATTGATCAGTGGAATAGAATTTTCCTTTGTATTTCTAAATTGATAAAAGATTGTTTTCAGTATGAGAGAAACCTTTGATATTTTGCTTGTGTAAAAGAAGTATTTTTCTAAACTTCCATATAGCCTCGCTGGGAAAATTTTATTTTTTTCAAACAAAAGAAAATAAAACAGAGTATGCAATCACTCCGTTCTATTCGCTTTACAAAATTCACATGCAAACATTGCGCTGTTCTTTAAAAGTACACAGTCACGTGGGTACAAAATGTATCCACCCACGCGACGGAAACGTACGACCAGTTTTACATATAAAGAAAAACTACGTATAAAAAATTCGAAGCAGTGATCCGTTTGCGACGAACGCGACTATTCTGCATTTGAAACATTTTGTTTAATACCGTATTGGTTGATCGTGTAAAATTTTCTATTACACCTCCAACGCTTTGCGTTAATTAAGCCTGGTAATAACTCAATGCGGAGTTAATTGCCGCTTTTAACGCTAACGTCGGGTGTAGCCTGCGGTGCGGAGTTATAAATTATCGCGGCTTTCTACCGCGCGTTATAAGTATCTGTCGGCGCGTTAACCCGCCGGTGTCAACTCGTAAGTAGCATCGTCGAACAATTGAAAGCGTGTCTTAAAGCCGTGGATTACCACCGACGCGAGGGGCAGATGTACGCGCGTAACTTACAGTTCGCGAAGCAGCTTTTCTAATACATAATAATTATCGTTAAACGCCGCGTCGTAAATCATAAATCGCACAAACCGAGAGCTAGCTTTCTCGCGCTATCTCTCGAGGATATGCAGCATACCTGATGACCTTTACGCAGGGAACCGTCCTTACTTTTTGGAAAAGACAGTACTTCAGCTTTTCTGTTTTTGTCATTTTTTTAGTTTAGAGGAAATGTCAAATGACCATTAATTTATATTTTGACAAATCGTTAATTCTGAGTGTGTTAAATAATTAATTTCCAAAACACACCAGAAACTTGTGACTGTCCAAACATCCGGAATATTAAGTAGCAAATACCTAGCACACGATTTTAGAAAGAGTATAAATGTATTACTGCACTAAACTCACAAATGATTTATTTTGCATAAGAATCCGCGATGGTTAATTGTTGGCAATGAATAATTACAGATCATGTTATAAACTCGGAAGAGTTTTTATGAATAAAAGTCATTCAAACATGAACGAGAATAAAATAAAACCAACTGGTGGCGATCGACAAATCTGATTCCACCCACGCGTGTATCAGTGTGTGCGAATATTTCGAACGAAGTCGCTCTCGCGAAAAGAGGAGGACGAACAAACAGAGGGAGTACATATATTATAGTATGTGTTCCTCGCTAGCCGAGGGTTAAAAAGGTGGTGGATACATAATAAACGCGTTTACTTTCCCGTGTCCCCTTCCCGAGGCTAGAACTGTGAATCTTGTTGCTTCGCCCCCTATTATTCGCGTCAGCTCGTAACTCGGAGCACCCCGCGTCTCATCCCCCTCCCCGCCCCGCTTACGAGCAGCCCCGTAACACCGCCACCGCTCATTACGGTTTCTCTCTTTTCCATCAGTTTTTCTTCTGTCCTCTGGCCACCGGCGACCCACCTGTTTGGTCGGTGGGCCTCGACGGTTTTTATTGCCCCTGTCCGGGCAGTTTGAACGATCGTACGAGCGAGCCGGGCTCTCCTCGTGCGTACGTACGTGCGTACATACAGAGAAAACAATTACGAGCACGTACATCCATGTCACGAGATAAGTCGGCGTCATAAATTACGGGATACAATATAAATGCAAATTTAATGTCGGCTAGCCTACTCCTATTTGCATTCGCTCCTTTTATAACCCCCCTTCTTGTTTCTTCTTTTTTTACTGCTCGAAATCGGACCGCAGACGATGTCCCGTTTATCTTTATTCTTCATTGTCCAACTCGCCAACCAAGAAATCTGATATTTCGTCAAAATTCTGTGACACATTTAAATGAAATAGTATTATAGGTATAAATACTATTACTCGAAGCCTCAGGGATTTAAGAGAATCTAAAAGATTCCACAATTTTAATTATGTATTTTTGAATGTCTTATCACGGTTAGGCTGGCATGAGAGGAAGAAATTGAATTGAAAATACGAAGAACTGACTTCTCACATTAAATGACTTATGTTAAACATTTGATGACTTGTATTAAACATTTACTGCAATTAACACGATATGTTATTTTGGGTGTCATTCGTAAAGCGTGACGTCCTTTTGTCTCTAACTGTACCCGAGTTTCTTGTAATTCAGAAAGCGTTTCCCGGTGACAACCGAACGGAAGGTCTTCGCTATTCGTCTTCGCCGGAGCCCCGTTGCTCGGGCCGGTTAACGTTTTAAATGCACTTCGGTATGCGAGGGCACGCGCGTGCCAGACGAATGGCGTAAACACAGCCAGAAAAGTTGGATTCGCGTTGCAGCTAGCCGCGAGACAGTACATTAGCTATTGTGTCAGCCAATTAAACAGGCGTGGAGCGTCCCCATTCCTCGCAATAATATTCATCCATAAAGCTAGATGAAATATAATTAGACGTTGGGATAGGAAAATATCGTTTAATGAAAATTCACAGAGTGACAAGAAATTTTGGGGTTTTAAGTGTAAAGGAGATACGGTATAAAGTCGATTTTAAGCGATAAACAAGTGACTCCCTTCATGGGTAATTAGGCTTTATTATAAATGAAAAGAAATTGACACGTCTGCCTCTCTTCGAGTTTCGTCGACAACTGCTAGGCTTGACAACGACAACTGCCAGTCTCGTCGTCAATTGTCTATTTTCATGAAAGATTGTCTATTTTGCTGGGATCCCACATATTAATCAATTATTAATAAAAATAATAAGAAAACAGTTAACAAAAAGGAAAGTCAAGATTGCAATATTTATTGTATTTCTTAAAGACTAAATAACTACAACTGTGTCTCAGTTATTTGCAATCTGGAATAAATAATAAATATTAGGGAGCATAATTTTACTATAAAAAATTCGCGTTTAATGGATGCTACGTAAAGGAATTGGACAGATCTCTTTGTCGCTTTTGACGCAGTGTGTAGCATAGAACGCGCGAACGTTTTTACGTTACACCCTATCCTTTCACCCTTTTATTCATTTTCCTCTGCCGCTCTCTCTCGTTTCTCGGTGTTATCGTAATTTCCTTTGTTCCGCATAATAAGCGATGCTGATTGGTTACGTGACCTGGCAGGTTCACACCGCGTCTGCCAAGCGCGTTGGAGGACTTTAAACATTTTTTCCTCCTCTTTCCTTTCCGCTCACGACCGCTCGTTTGTCGATAGACGGGGACGCGCGACAAGTGTAAATTAAAGAGTTTATTAACACACATCGCGTCAACCGCGTCGCGTCCGTTTCTTCCCTCAAGTTTCGCGAAGTTTCTCCTCCCGATTTAGAAAACGCTATAAGGAAAATTGTGTACATTTAATGCTTTTAATTCTAATTTCCTTCGATAAACCAAATAACGTGTTTAAACATAAACTGCAATTTTATATAAAACAAGTATTATAATATGAAGCGTAATACAGAATGTACGACGTGGTGCAATCTAATATGAATAAAATAATGCAATAACCGTGTAATATGCAATGTGCATAAGGTAGTCGGATTACTTTCGGTCCCGGCGGGGTTTAACTTTTGAACAGCGGCTCGGGGGATGCAAACATGCATACATACATGCGTCCAAACTGATTAATTCGGCGAATTAGCAGCTGGTGTAATACATAAGTGAAATTGGTGAAAATTATTTTTGCACGCGAGTCCTATCCCAACGCGTTTAACACGTCCGCGTCGCGGTTTGCGCGTTCAAATATTTAGGTTGTCCAAATATCCAGTGCATCGGAAATTTGTTACAATATTCATGCCCCCAATTATCAGGTATTACGTCCCTTCGGTTAATGCAGTAAAGGTTGTATGAACCCTTACATAAAAACAACGACAAAGCATTGAAATTTTAACAGTTACTAAATGTTACATTAATAAAACACTGCAAAAATCTATAATTTGTTTTCAGATTTTTATGCAATATATTTTTGTGATGTGAATTTAAGGAATTTAGGAAATAATATTTTTAATGTTTTTGCCATTTGGATTCTTCGTGCATAAAATTCGCAGTCTATCATTGAAGTAATTCGATACACAAATTATTATATTTATTTTTGCACGTTTTATCGCGGCACACATTTCGCCGAATAGTTTGTTAAAATGTTTTATCATTGCACAGCTCCTTGTGGTCGCGGGTCGTCATCTCTCGCTCTGTTACGCGACCGTGATTCCTTCCAAACGATTTTATGCCACCGAGTAATCCCCGCCGCCCCGCCACGCGCCGTTACGACCGCTTTATTGTATCTTTTATTGCCTGTTCTTGGCGATAGCGCCCGTGATATTGGTTTATTCTTCGTCGCAGTTATTAATCCTCGCCAATGGCCGCGGGTGTAATTGCCTCGCCCCGGTGCGTAGAAACTGGTCCCAGATTTCATTTGATAGACAACTCGATAGGCGACAATTGCTTTAGTATTCATATTTAAGCTTCTCGAATTACGGCGCAGTGTATTCGCACTTTGAATCAGTTAAACGGGATTCTTCGAATCAATTAAGAAAAGTGCATCGAAGAATTAGGATTCTGCATCTCGGATGGTTCTATCGACGGTGTTAATTTTCGCGAGCGATAGATTTGATAAATTTGGGAAGGTAACATTGTTCCGAACCATCAAACTCCGAATATATTTAATACTAAATTATTTTCCTATTTTTGAACAGATGCAATTTATCATAAAACTATGGTTTTTTAATTTACATTTATTGTACGTGTATTATAAAGTGAAGATTTATATGGTTTCCATAAAAAGTTGTGATCGAAATCGATTCACATATTTATTACACAATTTATTATACAAGCTCTTGATAATACATACATATTATCGTAAATTCTAAATTCCTGAGGAAATGTATATGTATGCGTATTTAGGAAATAGGGAATGAGGAAAAGCGAGGAACTACAATGACTCATCTTTGCGCGGTCCCACGTGGAAAAGTCAACGAGTTTGTTGACACGCTGTGCCGGCAATCATTGCCAAGAAACGGCGTAACTTCGACGTCCACCGTGCCAGATCCTCCTCACTCCTCTGTCATATCTCCTAACTACATTTGACGAAACTTTGCTCATCGAACATTCAATTTTTCCTACAGGAAATAAGCAGATTCTTTCGAACTGCATGAAATGAGGAAACTAAAAAGTAGTATCGTATCACGT
This sequence comes from Ceratina calcarata, assembly GCF_001652005.2. Lineage (NCBI taxonomy): Eukaryota > Metazoa > Arthropoda > Insecta > Hymenoptera > Apidae > Ceratina > Ceratina calcarata. Next base: position 363,966 of record NW_017177087.1, read on the forward strand.
TTGAAATTGATCACAGCGGCACGTGGGTCCTGTGCTACGAACTTTCCCACCAGCTGGGAACGCATCAGCTGTTCGTTACAACGAATTTTCCCTCGGTTTCCCTTCGTAGGCGCAGCGGCTCCGGGTCTCGCCTTATGGGGGAAACGGCGCCACTCAGTTCTGCGTACTGTGTGTACATAGCCGTCGTATGCATCAGCTCGCGGCGCGGCACTGCCATAACACGCGGCCACGACGCTCGTCCTATCCGGCCCCGGAATGGTTATTTGGGTTAAACACGTAACAAATTAATAGCCGGCCGTCGAACATTTACATGTTGAGTCACGCGCGTGTCGCCACCGCGGATACCTTATTCCCGATTTACCCTCATCGGCTCGCAGAATGCATGCGGCGTCCTCCTCCTCCTCCTCCTCCTGCTTCCCGCTCCCACTTCTCTCAAAGAACCGATCGGTTCTTTGTTTTCTTACCCATTCGCTTCGAACCCTCCTAAATGCAGTTTCTTGTTCGCGGGCTTACCAGCGGATCCGCTGTCGGGATATCGAGTATGGAAAACGGCTCTACTCCCAGAAGAATTTCGTTTTATAAATTCTACTTACAAATTAGATCAGAAGTTGCGCTCCCTTTTGTATTTGTACAATTTTATAGATATTGTAACAAAAATATATAGATTGTTCAATAGGAGAAATTGACAAAATTAATTGTTTTAATTGAGATATTTCACTCCACTAATACAACTAGTAACAATTGTTGGATACTCCAACGCTCGAACCAACTTTTTCCTGATGGGAAACGCACATGGGAAAATTCGTTACAAAGGTTTAAGTGACGGTCATTGAGGAGCCTGCTTTCCCAGGAACCTCTTGACCAGAGATTCCGTCCCCCATAGATTTTACATCTGGACCACTCTACTTCTGGTTCTCGCAAGGATCACATCGTACGTTTGTACTCTGCCTGAGAGACTTTAATAAACTATATATACAGGGTGTCCCATGGAACTGGAACAACAAAAGCTTCTACACGGTTGTAGATAGAAAAAATGTGATAGGCAAAAGTTAAATGGTATTAGATGATGCATGATATGAAAATAATTTTATGCACTTATACAAACAACAATATATGACATCGATATAACAACAAAATAATGTAGGTGGTGGTAACGTGCGTAGGTTAAAATTGTTTTCAATTTGAATCATCAAAATGATGTAAAAATCCAGCAGCATCGATGCCAGATCGTGCACTAAAAAAAAACAAGATACAGGCCGGTATTGAGAGTCGTTACTTATATTTAAGACCGTCTTAAGCATTTGCTTAAGTCCCTGTTTCCTGTACAAGACAGGGACTGGAAATATGGGATAGACAGAGATAGCAAATGCTTAAAACGATCTTAAGAATAAGTAACGACTCTGAATACTAGCCATAGACTTGTTACTCGTTTTGAATTTTGTCCCCCTAGGGTAAATTAACACAAACCCGAACTGGCTCAGATTCATTGTTACTAGCTGTACAATAACCGCTATTGCACCTCATTAGCACGTGTGTACTTGTGTCGTGCACTTACTATACACGATAATGACTGCATAGATTTCTACAAATAACATTGAAACTGTTACCAGAGGTGTGCAAACAAATGTATGAAAGCAATAGAATCGCTATGATTTACATACACTTCACTCATAAAAAGCTTCGACTCAATTTCTGGCGAGTGGAACCGTCGCCTGTTTGCTGAAGAAGGTTCGCGATGAGCCGGACACGTCATTTCAATTCAAGCGGTCAATTCATCTCCTTTTCTCGTTCTACGTTTATGTACCGCTTTGATACAAATTCCAGGTACCGAGATACGAGTAATCGCTACAGCGCATACTTTTATCGGGCGCGTAGCGTTGGTATATGCGTTCCTCTCGAGTTACATCGCGCTGGACGCCTGATACCTTATCGATACCTGAGACGCAATCGCATCGCGAGTACGCGGAACGCGTACAGTGCGTTAAATGCTCTTAGACGTATCGAATTTACAATCTGTTTCACTCCTGTCTCTCCTCCCATCGGTGAGATCAATGGAGAAATAGTGTTAGCGTGTTTCTTATGCCTGTCTTAGAAAGTCCATAAACCTTGACGCTGAAAGTATGAATAGAAATTCTAAATTGATAATCATAAAGATAATTATCGATACTTAAATTAAAAGAGTATAATGAACAGTTGTAGAATAGGTCAGTTCTTGAAATCTGTACAAATTCCAGTAGGATTATAATTTATTCCAGAGATACTTTTTCGTTCGATTGTATATTTTATTATTTACAAAAATTTATAAAAACGTTTTACCTAGCTTTATGAAATTTTCTACATTTACTGATTTTGTCGTATAAATTTAGCAACTTGATAATTATCAACAGTTCAATTAAAAGAATATAATAAATAATTATTAAATAATTCAGTCCTTAAAATCTGAATAAACTCCAGTGAGATTATAATTTATTCCAGAGATACTTTTACAATATTTCGTTCAATTGTAGATTGTACTATTTCGAATAATTGAACGTTGCCTTATCTATCTTTATAAGATCCTCTACATTGAACGATTTTCTCGTATAAACTTTTGTCGTATAAATTTTGCAGGGCGATTACTTGTAACGATTGCAAAAAGCATTAACTGGGTGGGAGGGCAGATAGGGAAAGAGTAAACTCGGCGATATCTCGAAACGTGAGAGTAAATAATGCGTTGCAGCTGCGCGTACTACACTGCGTGTATAATGCGTTGGCTCACATTGTTATGTCACCGTGATATCTCAATTGCAACCCAGAATGGCCGTCGAATTATTTACATGTATAAGGTTCTGTGCGCACATACACGCTGCGCGCCCTCGAAGCGCGTTGATCGTCGCCAATATCTTCGGGCACAGATTTTTTATTAAAATAATGTAACACGCGTGGGACTCGATACCGATACGAATTGCGTGAAGAGATAAATTGAATTAATGCATAAAATAAGATATGGAATTGGATAATCAAACTTTATTCATGAAATTCTAGTGTTTTTGTATTATGCAAAAATTTTATTATAAGTTTACGATCTTCAATGGGTTATTTGGAATTTGTTGGTTCATCTTGCTCATCGAGAATTTCAACGGACTAATGTTATTAGGTACGTTGAATAAAGTTCGTCGTTCATATCCGTGTCGCATTCGAATGCAAACAAGGTTTCATCCGTTCGCGACTATCTCAGCCTCTCTCCTCTGCAGTCGGGTTAGAAATTACATACATGTTGCGTAGTTAGTTCAGCAAGATTGTTATGCTTCCCATAAATACACACATCATTACGTTACCAACGATTGACTAGCTGGGGTTTACAGCTGCATACAGTCAGTTCCAAAACCAGTCAATCACGCTATTGTCAATAAATTCCATATAGTTAGAATTCAGTTTTATTTAAATATATTTTGATTAGACTTCTACATACATGAATCAAAATTAATTATTTTCATTATTTAAAGGAATACACAATTTTGATTTTATACGAATCCTTTGTATTTTCCTTTTAATACAGATTTTTAAAATTAAAAATACTATTTGTGACGATAAAAGGTGAGATGGTTTTGAACGGAACTGTACGTAGGTTACGTAAGTTACGCGTACCGTTCTCACACGGGTCGCAGGTATGCGAGACCGAGCATAATCTTCCTATCGATTACTGTTGGTATTAGAAGATAATCTTGATCAAGAGTCCAGAGTTCTTTTTGCAACCGGCGAAAAATTCAAGTGGACAGGATTACGCGCGGAGATAATTACACGTTGCAGACTCGAAAATCATTCAGCTATGATTACCACGCGCGCGTTGTCGTTCTTCAAGCACCCTTACATTCAATTACATACATCAGTTTTACGTCTCCACGGTATTTCATTACTGTTAGTATTCTTTTTTCCATTCCTTTCACCTACGGCATTCTTTCACCAGATGTTATCGATAATTCATGATCTTTTGTCGAATTTAATAAATCATTGATAATTGTAGTTCAATAAAAGCCGATATTTCGTTAGACTAAATTTTATTAAAGCCAGTCCGAGTTCTTCTGAAAATTTTAATAAGGATTGATTCAATTCAACCTGGAATTTTCACGTTGAATCGAAGCGTTCTTCTTAGTAATCGAAACCTAGTCAATAAGAGTTCAACGCTTAACCGATCCATCCCTCGCGGTATCCCCCTAAAACGAAGGTAGAAGAGTAATACAAAAGGTTAACCCAATTTTCTCATTCATTTTTCATTCGACTCGCGCGGTTCCTCTTATCGATCGTTTCTCCGCGTACTCCACGCAGCTCCTTCGCGGACCACCTCTGGACTCCGTTCCCTTGTTCGTCTTGTTACTTCTCCTCCTGTTCCTCCTCTCGTTCCACGGCCCGGTTCTTTTCTTCTTGCCGCGTACCGTAGACCTCCTCCTCGTCGCATTCCAGAGGCCGGCGAGCGAGTGCGAGTGGAAGGACCTCGCCAAGGTAAGCCGGTCCGTCGTTCTTGAATGCCGCTGTTTCGCGCGCGAGCTGCACCAACACCGAAATATCTGCATATACACGACGCGTCGCCGCTCGAGAGCACGAGGAGGGAGGATGCATCCTTCTTTCTTCTTTTAAAGCCCCGTACGGACGCCACGCACCTTTCCTCATTGACGTTCCACACCCGAGATATGATGCACCTGCCTCGTGTCCGGCCGACCCCCTCATTTCCAACGTGGACCATTATCGAGAGGGGGGGAACGGTGGGCCGCTCCGTGTCACGTTGGCATTCGGTCATCGCAGGTGGCCCTCGTAAATCTCGATCGTCCCGAGGAGACGAAAATTTTAGGACGTTCTTTCTTTAGTCTTATTCTTCTTTTTATTATGTATTTCGTGTGGTTCATAAAAGAATAGGTAGAATTATTTAGAATTATTTATTTGGAACGTGTTCTACAATTCTGAGAATCTCAGTTCGTCATTTCATAGTTAAGTAATTCCTCAATCTTTAATCTTATTGCAAAGAAGACATGGAATCAATAATGTGGTTTATGAAAATTATAGATAGGATTATTTCGTTGCAACGTGCAATTCGAGATGCAATTCTAATTATTTATGTAGAACTGAATTTTAATTAAATTGTCATTTCATGTAATTAATTAATGTAGTAATCAATTTATTTTTTAAACGATGCGCATTTCTATATAACTGAGATACAGTCTCGATTGAGTGGAATAATATTTTTCTATCCTACATTTTCGAGTTGCTTCATGAAAAGCGTTCAGAGCACGACAGGTTCCTCCGTTTCTCGGTTATTGGTCCGCAGGTGTCTCATTAACGCTTGACCGTTCATAAGTGGGCTCTCTATCTCGTGTTAAACGTGCGGCGACGCTAAGTGAAACGAGCAAGAGGCGGTAAACGGAACTGTCCTCGATGTACACTCGAACGCGTACGGAAAACTGTTTGCCGAACGAACGGTAAAAAGGTGCTAAAATTCACGGCGCGTCGACGAACAAAAGTCGACAGGTGAAAACTTTCTGTCTATATGAAAATTTCTGTACATACACACGATTCTCTCTTTTCATTCACCTCCGCGATGAAGCAATCAACCGTTTTCCTTCTGGTTTCTGATTAAC
>NW_017177087.1:372035-385297 GCF_001652005.2 Ceratina calcarata
TATTTTATTAAATGTAGGCACTAGGTAGCTCGAACTCGACCAGTCTTTACCTTCTCATAAAAAAGTTTCTCTTCTGTGATCAATTACTGATTTTTGTTAAATTTCCATTTTGCATAATATATGAAACTATAAATTATTTCAACCAAATATCATAGTTTTTTATATATATGCCCATAAAATTAAAAAGCAGACTATTATTACTATTATTATTCTGATATTTTATTTTTTGTTATTCTGGTACACAGAACTGTATTAATTACTATTATTTATGTAGCAAAAAGAGTTCTACCCGTTAATAAAGTTAAAGTTTTATGTAGAATGTTTATAGGGGCATTGAAACGATTAATGTTCGATAAATAAAAATGAGATTTCACTATATCAGAAATAATTTTTGGAACGGAAGGGTTAGCGAATATCGATAAACCGTAGTAGGCAGCGTGGCGATTTCACGGTAGGCGAAATAATGGTTTCGCGTCACTCGTAACTTCGTCTTTAACCCGATTCCGTGGCCATTATCCCTGACCGGGCCGGGCGTGTACAATTTCCATTACGAGCCACGTGCGAGAGCAACGCGGCCGATGCAACAATAAACCGGCGCGGCGCGGCGGAAGTTAGGAAGGAAATCAAATTCGGCCGGGTACTGTGTTTCCCGTGAATAACGCTGACTATACTTTCCGAGCCGTGTGCACAATGTCCCCTCTGTAAACTATTACGGATTCGGTATCGTAGATGTTCCGCGACACAGTTTCCACGTCGACGCGATGACGAACGTTCCACTCGTTATTGAAAAGACCGTTTCGCGAATTATACAGCCCCTTCGCGTCTAACAGCAACGGCTGCGAACTTTGTTCAAGTTCTAAAACAGTTTTACTTTGATCAATGCGACTACTTAAAACTGCATGAGAATGAGAGAAATTCTGCAAGAATCGTAAAGGCGATGCTTCCTATAATGAAATGTATTATACATGAGAAATATAAATTGTAAATTCATGAATAATATCAAAACGCGAAAGCATAATAGGCTCGTGCAAACATCCCGTCAAATCGTATACATAATAGAATTTGTCAAAAATGGTTCGAAGGGTTTAATAAAAAAAATACGGCGAAGCAAATGAATTCGGTAGATCCAATTTATTAGTGAAAATTTGTAAAAAATTGATAAGTCGGGTGGCGGTGGTGCACACGTTCACGGTCTCTGACTCGTTGATCTCGATTCGCGGCAGGCAAATTGCTGTAGCATTAATCATGCAGCCGCACCGTGGCAGTTCTCTGCCCCGTCTGCGATCTACCTACCTACCTATATACGTACGCCGCGGCGGGCGAATTGGCCAGATCGGGAAAGAAAACGAAGCTCCTACAGAGATAGAGGGAAGTGAAACGCGTGCGTCCGTGTACTTCCAACGCGAGAAGTATTTATGAGCCGGTAATAATATGTACTCGGATATGCAACGATGAGCAACGCCCGACATTGTCGCTCTGCTACAATGTTGGAACAATGTCGGGCGTGGTTACCGTGCTCGTTACATCCACTTGCCCCAAGATGGAAAAATGAGAAAAAGAGACGTGGGAGCTGGACGTAGATATTTATGGTCGCAAAACTTGGATTTATTCTCAGAAAACGCATTAACCATCAATTCTCTGTTCAAACTTCAGATTCAATCTCTTCGGTTTTTAACTTTTAAACGAAATCATTATTTGATATAAAATAAATGTTCATTATTTTTTAGTCAATAAGATTAATATGAAACCAGTTTATAAAAGAGTTATATTTGTAACTCAAAGGATAAACGTTCGGCGAGCAAGACGGTCGATTCTGGGATCGTTTACAGATCATCAATCCATTTTAGCAATCATTGAAGCATAACGGGAAAACGGTAATCTCGATTCCCATAAGAACGCCGTTTGCCGTAGGTGGGCCGTAAACACTGTATCGCACTTATTTTAATTAGCAACCGCCCCGAGCAGAAAGCTTAACAACTTCCTGCACGCTTTCCAACGACATACGTGTGTCGTCAATATGGACGGTTACCATTTTCCCGTGAATTATGTCGACAGCTAATCGGTTTCTCTTCTCGATTGCCCTAAGAAACAGCCGCGACCAGTTTCTTTTATATACCCACTGTACGTTGTCATATATAAAACCAGTCGATAACTAGTGCATGTAAACATAATGTATTATGTATAAACGGTATTGTATTGGACTTCTTTATACATTTTTCTTACCTAGTTGATTATGCAGGGTGATTCGTCAGACCACTTAGATTGTCGCATTCGATTGGTGCAGGAAAAATTATAGAAACATCAGAATTTGCCCCTCTACTATTTTAAAGTTTTATTATATCGAAGGGACCATAAGATGTTGGTAATATTTTCCCAGAAAATGGAAGCGCTTCAGAAATTTAAAGGCCACCTCTATTTTTTCAAATGATACGTTCTATTTCTTTATCTTTAGTGCAATAGCGTGTATTGAGACGATTTCAACGACCTAAAATAGAAAGTCAGTCGGCATCGATCGCTGCCTAAGTAATCAATAATTTTTCCTTAGTAATTCGGGTTACGTTTTATCTGAATAATTGTTATAGTTGCAGTAACACTCTTATCTTGCTTGCACGTAAATACCGAACATGTTAAAATATTCGGGTTACGTTTTATCTGAATAATTGTTATAGTTGCAGTAACACTCTTACCTACTTGCACGTAAATACCGAACATATTAACATATAACCCGGTTCCTCAACAGTTGTTCAGATAAAACGTAACCCGAATTAAGGAAAAATTACTGATTACTTAGGCAGCTATCGATGCCGACTGACTTTCTGTTATAGGTCGTTGAAATCTTCTCAATATATGCTATTGCTCTAAAAATAAAAAAGTAGAGCATATAATTTAAAAAACCTTGAAATCTCTGACAGTACGTTAACGATGATCTTCTTTAGGTACGAGCGTGTATCAATTTGCCATTCGTCCGTTAGACCGAACGACACGTACCGTGGAAGTACGGCAAAACAATTTTACAGTCGGGATCACAGAATTATCAGATAAACTCGTTCGCTTTCTCGCGGGTGATCGCCAATTAACGAGGAGGTCCCAGTTATCGCGTAACGCGTCGCTCGAGTTTCTTGCCATCCCTCTGCCTTCTTTTTGCCGTTCCTCCCCTCTGCGGCTAATTGGCGACGGTGTACGCTGCCCTGCCGTCCTTTTAATATAAAGAAGAAACTTTCGCGACGGCCGTGATCATCAGCCAGACGCGTTGACCTACTCCGGTTCAACACGAGGAATTTCGATGTCTTTCAATTAATTTCGAAATTCAAAAGTCGTAGACCGATTAAATTTATAAAATAATATAATGGAAATACAATGTATGCAATGATATTTTTAGAAAATATAAATTATATTAATGTTCGAATGCAGCAAACATTTATTGGGTTGTCGGGAAAGTTTGTGTCGATTTTTGGTAACTAGCATTAGGACAGATATAAGGTGGGTCTTTTGAGTATGTCAGAATGATTAAAAACAAATAACACATGCATTCTAAAGAGTGAGATTTCAGGCATTTTTAGAAAAAATCAGTCAATAAGATGATGTTGATATTTAACAAAATAAGTGTTCCAAAGTGAAGTAAAAATTATAGCTATTACGTTCTGGACTTAAAGCATTTTATTCAAACGAGTGATCGAATATATAAAATAAGGACCAGAGCGTTCTGCAATGTATCGTAGACTAAACATTAAAACAAATTTTATCCTAATTCTCTGAAAAGTAAATAGAAAAGTAGAACGGCGTAAACGTATACTTTGCACTGTTTTTAAAGATAGAGTCTTCAAGTTGCATAAAAGATGGAGAAAGAGTGTGGAACAAAATAGCATGTGCGTAATTCAATAAATTAATAAATTGTATATCAAACCTAAAATGCGCTACCTTCAAATTTTCTATAAAAATCGAAACTTTCCGGACAACTCAGTAGAATGCGTTTATGCATACTACATACATATGTGTATACGAGAAACGTTGTTTTATTAAACTGAAATGAAATACACAGTCTATTATGAATGGAAATTCCAACGGGGTGACATCAGTCACAGTCGATATCATACTCACGTCCTATTGTGTAACGTGCAATTTTATGTTGGACACGATTCCTCTTCCGTTTTTCCATTCGCCACCGTTTTTGTTCAATCAACGGGATGTAATTCCGTTTGTCGATCCACGTTTTGCTGGAGAGACAACGCGACTTGTATTTATTTAAAGAGAAAAGGAGGCGTGGCACGAACCATAAGAACGCTCGCACTCTCCTTTTTACGTCTCATTCTCTATTTACCGGCCAATAATTTACTGGCGGATGTGAGTGCAGGAACACGGCAATCGCAATCTGTTCTCGCGTGATCGGTTTTTGCGCAGCTCGCCTACGTGTGCGGCGCGTTCATTCATGAGTGTACAATTGCAATCAAGATAAATAGCGTTAACGAATTTTGCAATAATTCTATCTATTAATTAATTATCAACGCTAGCGATAAAATTTTTATACGGAAGTTATAGGCACTAATGTCCTCTACAAGAAAGATTCTATCAATTTTTCTTCTAATTTTAATGTTCAACGAGTTAAGTATGATAAATTGGCATTTTATTAGTACCAGATTTTATAAATCCGGCCGTTCCTCTGTCGAAACAGCAAACTTTCGGTAAAAAATTTTGTTTTTCCTCAAATACTCCTAAATCTTTGGACTTACGGGGAAACTACATACGGCTTTATGTTAGCTTTTTTCCCTTGGAAAAATAATGGATCTCGGAAAAATAAAAATTTCTTTTTTCTCAAAATTTCGAAAAAATTGCTTCAAATAAAATTTGTAGGTACTGCTATTTCCTGTAAAAAAAATCGTGTACGATGTCTTTCTATCTCGAATACGTCAGACCTAATCGATTAATTATTTCGTCTACTACGGATAGAATAATTAGAAAAATGAAATTACATGTACGGGTCTAATGCAACGTCTTGAAGCTAGATTAGCTAGAACTTGGTACAGAGTAGAGAGACCGTACTACGTACATTAAAACGCGAAGGGGTCACAGAATACTGGCACTTGCAACGGGTAAATATATCCCGTCCCGACGCCACTACTCGGCCAATTAGCTTTTCCAGCGTAGCTCGCCGCGTGTACACGCATCTTTCCAGGGAATTTATAGGATAGCTTTTTCTGGAAAACTGCGACTCTCGCTTTAGGCGTTTGCGTCAGCTATTCGTACTCGCGTACGGCTTCTTCCTTCGGTCGATGAAGATCCGATAGAGATAATCGTCGTTTGTCGGTCGCGTTTTTATGTTATTCTCATTATTAAATCAATTTACGAATTACATCGTTTCATTCATAAGAAAATGAAATAGAGCTGCAGTTATTCTCACAACAATCAAATATTCATATAAGTATATTTATTTCTGAATTTTATAAATTTCTACGAATTTGATCTTTCATTTTCTTTTTTTAAATAGTCGAAGTATTCGTGTCTTACATAAATATAATAATACATAATATATAATATATAATACATAATATAAAATTATATCAAAAGCAAAGTCAGGATATAAACGTAACAGCACAATATTTAAATACTAAATGTAATATGAATAAAATTTCAAACACGAGTGCACGTGAAAAATGTTAATCTTAATTTTAATCTTCCTTAATCCGTGAGTCTGAAGGATATTGTCTCTGGCTTGCCAGACCAAACGTGACGACGCAATATTCTAGCGAAGGTGGCGAAAAACCGTGTACGTATTCCTTAACGCGAAACCGTCCGTCGCGAACGGTTGCGATAGATCTGGCCGCGGTGGGAGGTCACGTAATTCCATGAAAACAGAAATCCTTTCGCCGGCCATCTCGGCGTTGGTTGGTCGCGGTCGATGGCAGCGGAAAAACGGCGCCGCGCCGCGAGTGAAACTGCATTCTTCTCAAGTACGTTTGCGGCGATCGTAACCGATCATTATACACAGAAGGTGAACCCAAGCGACGCGCTTTCCCAGGAAGCGTGGATTTTGTTTAAAATCGCAAAACGTGATTTGACGAAGAATNAGATAAAATCTAAATAGTAATTCTTATTACATTTAATATTTATTTTGTTATATGAGAGACGAATAGATAATAAAATATGTTACGCTTACAACATTTAATCGATGGAATTAGCAGAAAGAAACCTTCCGCAATTTCTATTGAGTCAAGTTCGCGATTAGATTCGTTAGATATATCATGACCTCGATGCATTCTTAGATTCCAGCGTACGCGCCGGATGACATTGATTAACGAGTTATCGTCGTCCCGGACCTTTCCCTCTTACGGGATATACATACCTACTCATATGCCATTCATCGTGGCTGCTCTTCGCGTTATCAAATAGTAAAAGTGATACAGTTGCACATCGGCCGTCTATCATTTTTTAAAACCGAGTGACCGATCTACGTGATCTTAAAAAGTGAAACAATCTCGTAAAATCGAACTGTTGTACATTAATCCTTTTGATCTTAAAATTTATTCTCCCGGGAGGAGACAAGTGCATTTAATTGTCAGAAGAGACGAACGAGCTTAAGGAGTCATTACTGTGTCGTCCCCTTCACTTGGATTTTTTCCTCGGCAAAGCAGGTTTGATTCACGGATCTGCATAGCTCCTCGCGTTTCTTCACGTACCGATCTATGAATAGATCACGCGGATTCTTCCTCGTACGGCGGCGGCGCGGCGTCTCATAAATTAACGCGGCACACGTAGACGTGTAATGAGTCTCGCAGCGGTTCACCCGTACTGTTTTCTCGTTTTCGCGATACCGGCCGATGATCTTGGGCCGGTATCGACGAGAAACCGATGGCTCGTAGTACGACGGTGGCCAGGAGGGAGGGTGCGGGGGCGGGCGGGCTATGTGTAGCAGCGTCTCTCGACGATCGATCCGACGGACTGCTCGACGAAGCGTAAACCCTGAACGGCCATTATGAGAGGCTGAAAAGCCTTGCCGGAGAGTCGACTACTTTGCTACGACCGAACAACGACAGAGACGAACACGCGGAGACCGAGAAAGAGGGGATAAAGAAAGCTCGATGCATCATCTGCACGCTCGATTCTCCCCCGTGCTTTGCATGCACCGGCTCGTCCCGTCGCTACTTATTTACTAGCACCGCAACCGAGTTCCTGCTGTCCTGGTCACTGGAGTAAACTCGCGAGAGGGTCGTTGACTTTCGACACGCTGAGCTTTCGCGAATCGCGCCTCTCTATTTACTCGCCTGGTCCGAACCGACGATGATTGCGTTTCGCGCGATGCACACCGATGATTCTCATCGTCTTCTTTCTAACGCAGCGGCATGCCGCGACGTATGCTAATTCTTTCGTGGCTGCCGCAAGAGCCACGCGGCGTAGCTTGCACTTCAGGCGCTTATGCTGTTTAGGTCAACGAGGCCTGACTCTTTCCTAATTTCTAATTTTACTGGCTCGATTTAGTACATATATATTTAACACTATTTCTACCAAGCGGTGTCTTTTAAAAATAAATAAAAATGGTGTTAATCAAATTAATATATATTATATAAAGATTAGATTTTTTATTACATTTTATATTACAAGAAGTTTTATAATTTCCTAAACTTCCTAAAATTAAGAAGAATTACATATTACAAGAAGTTTTATAATTTCCTAAACTTCCTAAAATTTCTTGATTTTTTCACAGCGATTTTGTCTCCAATAATCAAATATAGGGTAAATGGAAAATGTTTTCGCATCGACGAATTGCATGTGAAAAATTCTTTTCCAAGATCGAGAAATCGTAGGGTTCAAACTATATAGGAATAAATAAATAGATTTATTTATTTATTTAACAAATTTACTGAGCCCAACATGCCCGGACTCAGATGGCACTTTGAACAAAAATAGATCTTGTGAATCGATTTTTTAGTATTCAATCTTTTATTTCGATTTTTTGGAAGAATCGATTCTCAGATTTCGATTCAGAGTCGATACGAGAATCGAACATCCCCAGTTCAAACGATATTAGACAAAAATTGCGCCGCGTCCGCCCGAATGATATATCGACTTGCCCGGTGGAATAATTGAAATCTGTATGCGTGAACGTACATACACACACCATGTTCCACGAAATCCTACGCGATTCCATAATCGGTCGGGTTAAGTATGCAGGACGTAGGAAGTTCGTGACAGCGAACTAATAGCCGTATCAATCTACTTCCCATTCTTTCCATCGCCATAAATCAGTTACGAGTGTTTGCAAACGTTTTTTCCCGTTTCCCTATAAGTACCGCGTTGTCGCAGAGTAATTTCTAAACGAAACATCACCAAAATAAGATTCTATTCCTGATTTCGTATCAAATTACCATAGCAGGTTCATTCGTTTTCAACACTAGATCTACCAAGGGTGATAAAAATGACTTGTTTGACATTTCTTATAATCATTATTCATTTTCTTCATGACTCTTCCTAAAATATGCAAATAACTAATTCTGTAAAACAGTTCTCTATTTTTTTTGGCTTTTTGATGTAAAATTTTATGCGGTATATAATTTTGGGATCTTAAATGCAAAGAAGGCGCAGGATAAGGTTGATTTTAAGCGATAAATGAGCGACTTTTTAACGAGCAATTAGACTTTATTATAAACGAAAAGAAATTAACACGTCTGCCTCTCTTCGAGTCCCGTCGAGTCTCGTCGACAATTGCTAGGCTTGACAACGACAACAGCAACGACAATTGCCAGTCTCGTCACCGATTGCCTATCTTCATAAAAGATTGTCTATTGTCTATTTTTCTGGGATCCCACATTATTATTATTATCATTATCAGTTTATTATTCAATTTTCACTCATAAAAACGTACAAATTGCTATGTCTTTTCATAACTGACTCATTAATTTGAGAAACAAGTTATTTTGACCTTCCAGTAGAAGTAGATATACGTTAATTGCCGGTAGTTATAGTGTTAATAGATAGAATCATAATTATAAGTGCACACGAATGATTCTTAATAATTCAGCTTAAGCGACGAGTCGACTGTCTGAAAATTGGATGTGTGGTCATTAGAAGCAGCGTTTGACAAATGACAAAGTTAGCAATGTATTTAGCAGGAGTCGAGTAGAGAAAAATACGTTGAGAGAGCGGAAGGCGAGGATGAGACCCGGCTTTCGATGTCTGGTTCACAGATGGGATCCGCAAACGTGATTGTGTTTTCCGTTACGAGGTTTCCAGCACGATCGTTCTAATTACAGGTAAAATCAGGAAGCGGGAGGTTGGCGGCGGTTGCGACGATGAATCATTCGATCGATCGATCGCTGATAATGAGTTTCGTCATGGGCGTATTTTGTACACACACATGCACACAGATGCACACGTCTTTGTACGTTGTGTACCACGTGTATACGTATACGTGGCACGTGAAAGAGAGGCGTCAGTGTCTGGTGGTACCAGGCAGAGTTGTTGCATACTGCGTCTCATTCCTCTTCGGCTCGTTCAATCGGATGCGTCACAGGAAGCCGAACGCCTGACCGAGCGACCAACCGGCCCGGCCGGCTGGCTGATGCTCCTAACCTATCGTACGGTCAATTCGTTTTATTCTACTCGTTTATCGCGTTAGCCAATTGGCGTACTTTGCGAACCCCGTCGTCTACCGTACTCTTTGCGCCCGGCTTCGTGTTGACCATTCTTTTTCTCTCGGCTCGCGTCTTCTTTCGCTCAGGAAGCTCCCAAAGCTCATGAGATACACCGCACACGTTTATACACAATTTAGATGAAACGAAACTCGTATGCAGATTTTTAACATCGGATCAGGCTTTGAGTATAGAATTTGGATTCTTTTACACATTTTCACTATTTATCTATTGTTTTAGGGATCGTGTTTAATACTAGATCTACTAAGGGGAGTCAAAATGACTTGTTTCGCATTTCTTACAATCATCATTAATTTTCAGTACATTTCATTTTCTAAAATTTTGTATAACTTTTTCTAAAATATGCAAATAATTATGTAAAATAGTTTTCTTTTTTTTTGACTTTTTGATGTAATATTTTATTTATACCTTCATATACCGAGACGAGTCATTTTGACCCCCACGGAACGTAGGTTGAAAGCGTAATAATTATTTATAAAATTATTGTAATTAAATTATTATTATTATCATTATCAGTTTATTATTCAATTTTCACTTAAAAAAACGTAAAAATTGCTGTCTTTTTTTAAATGACTTATTAATTTGAAAAACAAGTCATTTTGACCCCTCAAAACAGAAATAGGTATACGTCAATCGCTAGTACTTCTAGCGTTAAGCTTTCGGTCCTATCTGCACTTGAAAATGTATCGTTCTGAAACTAGATTACCAAGAAAAGGTTCTGGGGTTAGTCAATATCGAATCATTACTCATATCTCTTCTAAGAAAGCACTCATGAATAATATAGAGATTCCGATCGAACCAAGGCGGTAAGGAAATGTATAAGATACTGCTTGATATATTTTTAGCGTGATCTTTCGTCCGGTTGCATTCAAGGTTGCCCATAATCTGTACTCGCGCATGTCCTGAGAGATCATAAGACATTCTTTGATTCAGAATATTTATTGTTTCCTCAAAGGTCTGAGGTTCAAGTAAAGTAGTAAATAAGGATAAATAGGATAGTAAATAAAGGAATGATTAGTAAGGAAATAGTAAAAAAAGAACCATATGATTATGCTTGCATATGAGAATTCCCTCATGCATTATGAGAATTCCCCGATGAATGTAATAATTTCCTCCTCGGTTAATATTAATTCATTAAAATGTCTGGAAGTTCTTATTAGAAAAGTGTTATAATTTATTCGGTACCGGAGGATCCGAAATCCAGGACGTAAGTCGAACTCGCGGAGGCTCGAGCCGTAGGAAGAGCAGCGGTATCGTCCAGCGAACACGGTGTCACCGGTAGAGGTGACACGTGGGCGAACTTTTATCGAGCAGAGATTGGAATTCCGAGTCGTTGCACGCGTGCGTCCAGTTCAACTCCTCGCGGTTGTGTGCCCGACGTAGTAGTACGTGAAAGTAGCCGAGGCACACGCGGTTAAACGCACGCGAGCAGCGTTCTCTCGTAGGCAGTCAATCCGGTCGAGGAGATACGCCCAGGCGGAAGCCCGCCAGGAATTCATAGACAATGACTCCCTCCACCTCTCTGTCTCCTTTTTCTCTTTATCGTCCGCGACTCCCTTGCGCGAGCGTGTCCGTCATCCTCCTCGCTGCACCGTCCGCGGTGCTCCGCTTCCGGGTCGAGCCAGACGCCGCTACGCCGATCCATTCGTTTCCTGTCTACGCGACTAAAACGGCGGGAAAACGTGAAATGCATATAAGCATCGCGATATTACGTATGCGCATACATCGAGCGAATCGATAATGATTACCGTTTGCAGGGTCAAACATCCCTGGATGAGTTTACATTTTGTATTATTCATTTTATTTAGCAATTACTTATTTTAATCTTATCAAAACGGTCTTATCTAAACCACCGAGGAGAGATTATTGAAGAATGGCAGCCTTATGGGACTTTGTGTCGCACGAAAAGATCTGCAATTTTTGACGCTCTCTAAAATATATTGCCAGCGAAGTAAGAAATCGCAAGTAACACATTGGTCGGTGCTGAACAGTAGCCAGATTAAAGAAAGATCCTATGCAATTTCCTTCTAATTCGACTGGTTAAGGAATAATTGGCGATGAACGAACTAATTATTCGATTAGTTCTGAATTATTCGAGATAGAAGAAAATTGTATACGATTTTTTTTTGCAGGAAATAGTAGTACCTACAACTTTTATTTCAAGCATTTTTCGAAATTTTGAAAAGAAGTTATTTAGCGTTAACAAAAGCCTGGATTTCTAATTTTGTGAAAGCATCGAATTTAATTTTATTCTACATTTTATCATATAAAGCGAGCCCTTTCTCGTACCACGCGTGGGACGTTCTATTCGAGGAACATAGGGCAAGCACGTTTTCATTCGTCAAAACAGAATGAGGAAGGCCCGTGGCGGCGGCGTGGCATGGCAGAGATCCGGGAATACAGGAAAGTCCGGTGGGGTCCACAGAGGTTGGCGCACGGTTTCGTTCTGCGCGGAACCAGCAGCTGACGTGTCGCCGTGACGTCACGGTTTGCGTGGGTCGGCGTCCCGACGGCGGACGTCGCTCGATATCCCACTCGCGCGGCCAAAGCTCCTTTCTATACTATACTACATTCCGCGTACCCTCCCTCACCCTGCCGCTTCGCCACCGCCGCTCGCCGTCTGCGTTTCCCCCTGCCACCCTCTCCTCTTTCCTTCCTGTTCCTCTTCCTCTTCCTCCCGCCCGCTCTACGCTCCTCTCGTTCTCCTTTTTTCCCTTTCCACCACGTTCCCGTTCGCTCCACTATTTCCACCCTTTCGCCGCCTTTTTTCCCCACTTACCCTCCTTACGCACGTCTGAACTTTTACACCTACGCGATTCTAATTGATTAATTACTATTTCAATTTAATTTCGTCAAAATTCTCGCTAAGTAACAGTAAATGTCCCAATATTTGTTCACATCAACATTTCTACTCATCGCCCTTCTTTTCCTATTATTTTCTATGCAGAACAGAAATTGGGGCATTTATTATACTCTTTGATAATAAGGTTTCGTATAAAAGGGCTGCTCGTCCGTTTCTGGTACTCTAATAATCTGGAATTAATTTTTCCATATTAATATATCTTATCATTTACACTATTGCCCCTTCAGCGTCGTCATCGTCATTCACGGTTCTCATTCGAGACGTATTCCAGGATCTTTTCACGTCCTACCGCAGCTCTCTCGACCTCTTTTTTCCCCCGCGTTTCATCCTCTTCATCTTTTTATTCCGGTTCTCGTTATACACCCGGCTCTCTCGCTTTCCACCACCGGTCATCCCTCTTCTAATCGGCCGCTTCAACCCCTCTCTTCTATCCGCGCTGCAGCAGCGAGCGGACCGGAGCAGGGCGTGACGTCAAGCCCGTTACCCTCGCCCGGCCTCGTGTTCGCTGCAGCGCCGGTGGCTGCACCGGGGCTCACCTCTGACGAGTATCAAAACCAAATAACCCCCCTTCTCGCGGGGACCAGCCACCACCCTGCGAGTTCGTTGCCTCCACGAGGAGATCAAACCCCCTCGTCACCTTGCTCGACTTTTCCTCCGTTCCCATACAGACTCATTCTTCTTCTCAATTGCAATTCGTATCTCCTCGAGTTAAATTAAATTGATTATTAAAATGATTCAAAGTCGACACGATCTTTCTA
>NW_017177087.1:386591-397376 GCF_001652005.2 Ceratina calcarata
AAATTATGAAAGTTTTCTTTAAATACGTTTATGTTAGTAAGTGTAATGAACTTTTGAATTGTGATGGACAATCGATTTGTCACAAATGGTGCTTTTACGAGGTTTCCTTTAATGAAATTATTCAGCGCGATTCTACGTATAATAATAATTAAAGAGGACTAGAGAATCGTAATATCTACACGGACAAAGAAGTCGTAGTAAATTCGCATTGGCAGGTTTTACGATTGGCACTACGCATACCCGGGGAAGTATCAAACCTGTCTTAAGAACGGCTGAAATTGTATGAGCTTTCTTTTAATACCACGTAATACCATGTGGTACGTTAGGGGAAAGAAATTCTTCAGAAATCGTATTCCGCTTTCCTCGTTTTGTAGCATGATTTACATTTCAGTCGTACATTCGTTGAACTAATCCACTCCCTCCTTTCTTTAAGGCTTCTAAGGTATAAATAGAGAAGATAATTCTGACTTAATAGCTGTGAAGTCAGTTATGCTAATTCGATGTCGGAATTTTTCTACGGTTTTTGCACTCCACCGAGCATAATTTACTTAATTCAATATTACTCTTATTACGCGAGTTTAACCATAAATCATCGTTTTTGTTTCAGGTATGTAACGCTTCTACCTCAGCCACAGTTATAGTTAGACTTCTCGAAGATGTTGGCCGCTTGCGAAGATGAGACGCTGTAAGATAGTTCGGTTAGTTTCTAGCTCCTCGGGTAGCAGCTATTACGGGCGGGCCGAAATGAAACGACCCAAGTTCAACGCGTAGGTAACATGTTTCTGTTCCTCCTTTTGTCCGACTCGCCCGTTTGTTCGGGATCCCGCGAGTGGCCCATTTTCGGAACGCGGCACAATTTCGCGAATCGAATTCGCACAATCGGAAATGACCTGTCCAACGGGTCTACTTGCCCGCGTACACGCGTTCAAAATCAGGTCGCACGTTCAAGGAAATTCGGAGGCGACAGACAATTTAGTAATTTAACGAAATGCTTTTTTAATTAAGTTTTATAATGTTCCTGCAGTATTTCTGAGGATTCAGACACGTGAGGAAGTGTAAGATTTTTATCACAACACCAGATATTAGTACAATGATAATAAGGCTTGACGAATAAAATTGTACTAAATCTCGCAGTGATAATTATTATCGTATGAAAGGAGAGTCGTAAGTCGATAAATACATCGGCGAGCGAGCTCGGCCGCCGCGCGCGCCCGGTTCGAGTTCGATTCGGTTCATTTCAGTCAGCTGGCTGACAGGGCGTTGCCCCGCGCGCGATGCACCATTCATTACGGAGTGCTGCAACCAGAGGAGCCGACCTAGCACGACCAGACCGTGGCGAAGCAGCAGCAGCAGCAGCAGCAGCAGCCTGCACTCTCTTTCCCACTTCCTCTCGCCGGCAACCCTCCCACCCATCTACCCTCTGCTGCTCGAAACTCTCCCTCCAACAGCAGCAGCAGCAGCCAAGCCACTCCACTCGATTGTGCTTCGACTGCAACGTCTGCAACTGTGGCTGCGACCGACCACTACGTACTACATACTACTACTACTGCTACATCTACTCTACTACTGTTCGTACTACTACCGCGCGTACGAGACTGCTACTACTACTATTACTACTACTACTACTACTACTACTACTACTACTACTACTACTACTACTACTACTACCATTACTACTACTATTACTACTACTGCTACTACACTACTACTACTATTACTACCACTGTCACCACCACTACCTACGCTCTACTTTTATTATCGCGATAAGCACCTCCACCCCCGCCGCCACGGTTACAATCGTCGAGGCCGTACCTAATATTTGCCAGAAGATTCTGTCGCTCGACGCTTTTAATGGTTCCGTTACAATTACAACGTGAACTTCGCCGGGAGCGGTGATAAAGAAAAACGGGAACATTTTTGCCCCTCTACCGTCCGTTCATCCCACGCCCACGTCTCCGTTATCGACGGGGGTGGCGGCCCTGTGTCTACGCTCGCCGATGAATGACACCGCGGTACGATTTTTCAGATTTCCCGGCTCGTATTGACGGATCGCTCTCGGATCCAGGCCGCGGCGGTAGGGGCGGCGGGCTACCCTGGGACACGCCGCCGTTTCGGGTCGCGGGTGGAAAGGGGCGCGCATCTGTTCGCGAGACCGCCGCTCCTCAATGAGCGGCTTTCCGTTTGTACGCGATCGTCGTATCGAGACCACTGCGCTTTCTTCCAACTGTTTCTATGACTAATGAACAGGCTGCACGGTTTCTCTTCTACTCTCGAGAGTTCAACCTTTTGATATGATCGAGTTTAATCAATTATCGGGATATTGATAAGGATTTGTGATAGACGTTAATCATTTCATTCTACGTATGGATGTTCTCAATGAAGTTTAGTTTTCTAATTGTAAGTTACGTTCATTTCGGATGTTTGCATAAAGCAAATCTTTTATACTAACTGTGGAAATCTTCCTTATTCTCGTAATTTTTGTATCCATGCTCGCGTCACATATTTCATATTCAATTTTCCTAAAAATATATAGAATTTCCGGTTGAAGGATGAATTAATGTAGAAATATTTAAAATGTGGACTTCATAAAAAATGCTGATGAGTATTACATAGGAATGAAAACATTTTTTCATCATTATATGTACTTTGCATTTTAAATAATGAAACAAAATTACTAAATGTCTGGATTAACAAATTTCGATCAATGTTCTGTGCTAGAGAGTACGCGTACAGCAGCAGAGACCATTAACACAATTAATAAAAGAGTCGATTCTGCCCAATAGAATTAATGGGAACGGGAGTGTAATTAATAGAAGAAATGTATTTATCATATTATAATATATCGTTCATTTCTCTTACCTCTCGACCTTTGAAATAGGGTTCACAAATTATTTTATACATAATTGACTATAATTATTCTACAGCCATATCGAATTTCTTAATATTATATAATTATTAATTTACATGCTAATTATCCTTGAATATTAGATATCCAAAATTGCTTGATTATGTTAATATTTTCTATATTTATTTCAAAATTACATTATATTGTAAATTAATGAAGAAGTACTCGGTTAGTAATTTGAAAGATTAAAGAATCGCAGGAACAGTTGATCGTGATTGATCAGAATAATGAATAGAGACAAAGGAAGGGATTCTTTTTGATTCCGTTTTACCATCAATCGCAATAGGTCACGAGGCTACAAGCCGTACGTTTCGTTAATGAGTTCATTCATGCGCTACGCCAACCGAAAGAAAGTATGATTACTGGCATTGTGAAGGGGACTTGCTATCTATACGATTGCTTATCTAACAGCAGGCAATTTTTCAGCCGGATCGAGGACGCTGAGTAAACTCTATCCCAGAGTCATTACAATACGTGTAAATAATGGATGAATTGTTATTGGAATAACTGTAATCATAGTAGATTGCGATTTGTTGTTTCTTAATCGATCACCGCATTTTCTCGCAGTGTATAATTGGCATTAATTACTTAACGATATCAGACTTCGAATTCATAATTATATCTGAATAGTTCGACTATTTCTTATGGAGAATCATACTTGGCAGTGTTGCCAATCGTTCTCATTGTACGCATCAATTCTTCTCATAGTGAAGGAAATTACATAATTAGTAACTTAAATAGNATATTGAATTTCTTAATATTATATAATTACTAATTTACATGCTAATTATCCTTGAATATTAGATATCCAAAATTGCTTGATTATGTTAATATTTTCTATATTTATTTCAAAATTACATTATATTGTAAATTAATGAAGAAGTACTCGGTTAGTAATTTGAAAGATTAAAGAATCGCAGGAACAGTTGATCGTGATTGATCAGAATAATGAATAGAGACAAAGGAAGGGATTCTTTTTGATTCCGTTTTACCATCAATCGCAATAGGTCACGAGGCTACAAGCCGTACGTTTCGTTAATGAGTTCATTCATGCGCTACGCCAACCGAAAGAAAGTATGATTACTGGCATTGTGAAGGGGACTTGCTATCTATACGATTGCTTATCTAACAGCAGGCAATTTTTCAGCCGGATCGAGGACGCTGAGTAAACTCTATCCCAGAGTCATTACAATACGTGTAAATAATGGATGAATTGTTATTGGAATAACTGTAATCATAGTAGATTGCGATTTGTTGTTTCTTAATCGATCACCGCATTTTCTCGCAGTGTATAATTGGCATTAATTACTTAACGATATCAGACTTCGAATTCATAATTATATCTGAATAGTTCGACTATTTCTTATGGAGAATCGTACTTGGCTGTGTTGCCAATCGTTCTCATTATACGCATCAATTCTTCTCATAGTGAAGGAAATTACATAATTAGTAACTTAAATAGAAAATACTTTGAAGGATTTTAAGGTACCATTGAACTTTCCGATTGTTCGTGCAGTAATTTGTCATACGATTATTACGTTCAGTCGAATAACTTTTTCAACGTTAAGGTTGCATGAAACTTTACATAAAAACAATGACAAAGCATTGAAATTTTAATCGTTACTAGATAGATTATTCATGAAATATTATTATTACGCATTGTGTTTTACGGAAAAAATTTCACAGACAAGAAGTGTTAAGGAAAGCCAAATGCGTTGCAGCGTGATAGGAAAAAAATGGTGAAGAACGTACTCGTGAAAATAAAGCACGCGTCGCGTCGCGTTTGACACGCCCTATTAATTATCGTTCTTCCTTCGCGACGACAAAGAACGCGTTTATGCAATTATGTCCACGCTCGTGCGTAATTACGTGGACGGTCGATCGCGGAAAATGAACAAAACCATCGGTCGCTGGCTATCTCTACCTGTCTTTTATTATAATTCGACCGTAATCATGCGCCGGTGCCTGCTGCCTCGTGCAACGTGCCTGGCATCGTTCGCGTAAATGCCATTACACCGGCACTGGGTCATCACGGCCAGGTTCGATGATACGTGCTGGATAGATAGATAGATAAAATCATCGTGATCGTCGACGTGATTATTATGATACACTAGGAATGCACTCGTGACGGCCCAATCGTATGAGAGTTTTTATCCTTTTAATTGAACGCTTTCGATGGTATCTTTCCTATCGTAGATCATTTTCTAATTCAAGGTTCCCTCTGGTAATGACTGACACAACGTAATAGTATGTTTGAAATTAATTATGTATTTCTTTTTTCACTTTGCTGATACAAGATGGTTGTTCTCAATCTCTGATGAAACGAAGAAATCTGATCGATCATTCTGTTATTTAAATTAAATTGAATTGAAATGGAAGGATTGATAAACAAACAGTATTTGACTTTCGGAATCTATTTAAAAGCAAGTATTATTCATAGCCTACTTACTTCGTTTATCTGTGACTTATTTACGATTAAGTGAATACGATATTCGCTTAAGTGAAAAAAACACTAGAACTACGGGCGATTGACGAATATGAGGTCATAAGAAACGACGTAGCAAGTTTTTTTGAGTGAAAATTGAACAATAAACTGATAATGATAATAATAATCGTTTTGAAAATAATTACGCTTTTAATCTACATTCCGTGGAGGTCGAAATGACTCATCTCGGTATATGAAGGTATATTGCATAAAATTTTACATGAAAAAAACAAAAGAAAACTGTTTTACAGAATTAGTTGTTTGCACATTTTAGAAGACTTCTTAGAAAATTTTAGAAAACAAAATGTAGTGAAAATGAATAACGATTATAAGAAATGCCAAACAAGTCCTTTTAGACCCCCCTTAGTAGATCTAGTGTTGATCTAATATAAAAATAGTTGATGATCTGTAGTTCTAACGTCAATCTCAATTCGTGATTTCCATTTTTGTATATCGATTTAATTACGCGGTCCGTATTCGTTTTCACACGAATACTTCTTTTTGTCCGGTACACCTGTTACCTGTTCAATTATCGTCGAACGTTCCTCGGTGATTTAGGAGCCATTGATTTTGTCAAACGACCCTTACACCTCTGTTCTCTAAGGAGGACAGCCAAGTTTTACGTCGTACACGTTCGACAAGCCGTCGATTCCTCTGCGTTAAAGAAAGCAATTAAGCTTATCGATTCACGGTGAAATTACCGGCCACGGATAATTGGTGAAATCACTGTCATAAATTAGAAACCGTCCCCGTTTCGCACCTGTAAAAATTCCCGGCAATCTCGACGCGTAGCTCCCAACAGTTCTCGTATATTTTGCGAATTTATTGGCTCAGCAATTTATACGTCCTTCTGTTCTTCGTGCCGATGCTTATTGCGTTTTTCGTTTTACTACTCGTCGAGTCGTTTTGCTATTTGCGGAAGTACTCGGACTAAGAATTAACGTCGTTCAATAGACGTGCGATCGTGGGAAAAACAAGTCAATAGAAAATCAATGGATATTTATTCGAATTTGCATCTAAATAATTTACGTATTATAAATAAAAATTGAGTTTATAAAAATACTATAAATTTCAATAAATCTCATTTATATCTATTCTTCTCTCTCTCTCTCTCTCTCTCTCTCTCTCTCTCTCTCTCGCTCGCTCTCTCTTATTTTTGTCTACGACTCGGAGTTCTTTATTATTTCTGATGTATTCGGGTAATTAAATTCATCTTGGCTTATAGTATATTTTCATACTACACCCACGCTTCCGTATGCACATTGTTAGTGGAGAGAGGGGTTGGGAAACACTGGCTCGGGTGGAAAAAAGCGGGTGAAAGAGAGGCCCTCAAAGGGAGCCACGAAATAAAAGCAGATCAGAGAAAAACGGTGGATGGGAGGAGGAGAATAGCTGGAACAGAAGCTGAACGGAGAGATGACGTTTCAGATATGAGTTTCGCGGTGAACCACAGTCGACGGTTGGCGAGGTCAGTGGCGCTCCGTTGCGATCTCGCCGTTTCGGTCCCTTCTCTCTCTGTCTCTCTTTCTCTCTGCCTCAAAGCAGAAAATCGACGTTAAAAATAACTTTTCACCGGCCGATAATAGAACGCCGTTTAGTGGCCGGACGGGACCAGCTCGTATCCGTTTCTCCTGTTCGCAAAAGGTCGATTTCCCTTCTGTCGACTTGTTTCCAAACGATTTTCGCCTACCCGGTTGAAAACATTTAGCAAACAAGAATAACGAATTTGATAAAAATCATTGTTATAATAATTCATAGTACGATTTGACAATTTATTTAATTATCCGTCGAAATAATTTACTTGTTTTACAGTTTTAATGTTATTCTTGTAAAAGTGACGATTTACCACTATATATTGGTACGAAGAGGTGTGAAAACTGAATAAAGGGTAACCGCGAGGGGTTGAGACGGTGGAAATAGTAGACGAGGATGATGGGGGACCGTGGAACGTGGCGATGGAATGACAAGGAGCGGTTGAATCTTTAATCTCTCGCGACGCTGGATATTAAAGTTTCTCGAGAGTTTGGTAACTACTTGAAATACCATGGTGAAGTGGAGGTCCAAGTTTCGGTCGGAGCCGAAGAAACCCGGCTGCCACTCGAGAATGGCAATATCGATGGATGTATCGATTGGAATCTTTAATGCATAAATAAGAGAGAGCGAGAGACGGGGATAAGGCTGTCTCTCCGCTTCCTCGAATTCAAGTCGTGTTCCTTTTTCTCCCCTTTTCCTTTCCTCGCCACGCTCCCTTTCTGGAGTTCGTCTCGGAGGGAACTTGTCGCGTGGCCGCTTCTTTTCCTTTTCTCCCTTTTCCCTTGTCTGGCTTGTCACTCGGACCGCGCTGGCATTCCACTCTCGGCGCGGGAACACCGTGGACCCCGCCTGACACACCCTTGATTTTAATCTCGCTGCAAGGAAATCCGGCCGATAGCATCGCGTGAAATGTAGTACAAAAGGGGTAATAGAGAACGTCGAGCTCAAAATAGAAAACAGCCGGATGACATCAAGTTTATTATAATTATAAAGTGCATCGTGAAATCGAAGTAACACTGTTCAACAAAAATAGATTTCTAAACACGAACGGTAACGCTTGACACTAGCTCGATGCATATTACGACGGGATTGTCTCCGCTGTAGAGAAACGAATAAGCGAAAACAATAAAGTCCGAGACACTTCGCCGAGTGTATATCGTAGTACAAATTTCTATTT
This sequence comes from Ceratina calcarata, assembly GCF_001652005.2. Taxonomy (NCBI): domain Eukaryota; kingdom Metazoa; phylum Arthropoda; class Insecta; order Hymenoptera; family Apidae; genus Ceratina; species Ceratina calcarata. Next base: position 394,692 of record NW_017177087.1, read on the forward strand.
ACGAAGAGAGAAAGAGGAGAGAGCCGGCTCGGTTCATTGAAAGCGGCGAGAGAGTTTCAGTCGATGCTAATACCTTTCCACCCTTTTGTTGTCATAGAAAGGATGCGCTCTCGCGCTACGCCCCGGCCCCGTCGGCGGGGCTGGGGGGACTTAAAGTTCATTATTCGCAGAAGCGATTCAATGAAAACGGGCTGTAGTATAGTATAGTACCTACTACTATCGCCTATCCGTCCGCCTACGAGAAAATATGCAGAGCGGCTTCGATCGGCATAGTTAATGCGGCGACACGCGTGCATAAATGCATGCACGTGTGTGCCGTGGGACGCGTCTCTTTGAAGGGTGTCCCGATGCTTGAACCGACGACCGTTAAACCTGTCATTTCGAAGTCTTATCGTTAACGCGGCGGCGCTAAACGAGTTGTCGAAACCTATGAATTATTCAAGACTCTCCTCGGTTCGACGTTTTCCATTTTTCAGGATAAATCGCGAGTCCGACTCGCTGTTTTAAATAACTCCCACCCCCTCACGTTTCCTCAATGGATTTTTCACTTTGTCCACGAAATTGATCGTGAAACCGTGCAACAAGTTTTACGACCCCTTCAACTAGATTCTTTCGTACTCCAATTTTCTATAAAAAAAATTCGTAATAAAATCGTTCCTAAAACTAGAAAGAATCGCTGTGAGTAAAATGTTTAAGCAATAAAGCAATTGGCGATAGCGTCGCGAGGTTTCCATAAATCCTTGATCGTCGGGAGATTTCAAGGTGTACGTCTGTACTTACATACGAAGAAGGAACAGAAGTACAAGAAAGGTGCACGACGAGGAGAACAGTCGGGGGGGGGGGGGGCGGGTAGGGAGGCGACGACGATAATTTCCATGGAAGAGTGACGACCGTTTCATGGCCGCGGAATGCAAACAAACCATGTCCAACGAGCACGACGCGACGCGACGTCCTCTCCTCTTTTCGCGCGCGGCGTGCAACGTGGCGCGTGTACTGCCGGTGCCGGGGGCTCGGGCTCGATTCACACGCACCTAAACCCACCCCTCCGGGTCCTGTGGCCTCTCCGCGATCATCTTTTTGTTCCACGAGAAAAACCTGTTCCCGCGGATCAAGTTCGTACAGCTTTTTTCTCGCTCGTTCCTCGTCCCCTTCTTTCGCGGCCGCGTCGCCTTTCCGGTCCGCGCCGCGTCAAAATCCGTCGCGTTTCATTACCGACGGTTTTTGATTCGAATCGATTCGAAATTAATCGGCGAAATAATGCTGAGGACCTTTTGTGTAAATCTCTTCTTCGTCTGTTTCAAGTTTTCCAACAGAATTAACAGAAATTGACTCGTCAGGTTTCGTCTGTTTTTCACAAAATATTTCATTTGATTACATGTTCTCTTCATTGAACGTGTGGAAGTGTGTGATGTCGTTGTGAACGTAGCCGCACGCTGAATCTCGCTGTCCTTGTCCGACAGTCAAGGTCAGGGTCGTCGAGTGACTCGGCTCCGGCTTGCCATCCAATGGTCATCGTGTCTCCCATAAACGGCCACGTGCTGGCTACACCGGACCAAACCCTTCTCGATTCACGTACACGTTCCGAACACGAATCCCACCGACTTATTTAGTTATTTTCCTGTTTTCCATCGCGGTTATAATCGTCCCCGCGGCCTTCGAAGGACTCCAGCGAAGGACGTTTATCGTCTTTCCCATCCCACTATCGTTGCAACAAGAAACACGATAGGAGATTGCAAATTAATTGTCTGCTTAGCCAAGAAATATGAGGAAAGCTAATTATAATTAAACATTACCGGGGCTTGAATGAAACTTTTATAAATAAAAATTATTTCGTAAACTTTGTACTTTTTAATTATTTCTTTTCTGTTTTAAGTTAATTTGGTACATTGACACTGTAATTCTGTTATAAAAGTCCAATTATTTAAATGAAACAGTAAGTGATTTAAAATTAACTTTAGAATACCTGATCTACTGAAAAGTTTTCGTGTTTCTCATTCAGTTTGTTATGAAAACCGGCTACTTAAAAGTTGGAACGATAATACGCCGAAGACAGTCTCAGGGACGTTTCCACAAGGCGTCAGGGAGGCGTTACTCGCGGATGTTCCCATGTTCCTCCTACGTGTAATACCGCGAGCCACCTTGGCCGTCCCATGCAAACAACACTTTGTTGCTCGTAAACGGGCGCAACCACGGGAAACGTGGATCGGGGCCCGTCTAATTAACGTCTTGATCCGCGTAGCACGCATCGCGTTTAAAATCGTTCGGTCGCGATACACTGAATTTTATAGCGCGGATAACCTTGCCGAGTGCCGGCGTCGGATTTTTAATTCACCATCTATGTATATTCATTAACTTTCGAGTGATCAACCGAACTAGTGAAATGTTATCTTCAAGTACGATCGTGATTTTAATTCAACAACAGAGGTATCGTATTCTTTAACAATTTCTATACTCTAATTATAATTTTTACGTAATTTGACATTTTGGTAGGATTAAGTGAATTTTAATTTTGAGAAAACAGTTATAAGTAGAATCGTGTTTATTATAGAAAATAATCCGCTTTTAGGGTGACTTATAATATACAGAATGAGATAAAAATTTTGTGGCCTGTGTCTATTCAGAATCTTTCCACCTGAAAGATTTATGCTGTTTTCAAAGATACGTAAAATGTCTTAAGGATGTATA
>NW_017177087.1:397874-408679 GCF_001652005.2 Ceratina calcarata
CTTTTGTGTAGAGCACGTCAATAGCTACAACTTTTGTATATACGTCAATAATTAATTGGATATTTCCTTCTATACTTTTTAGCACGTATCTATTTATTATTAGCATTGTTCTTCCGACGTCTGATTTCTTTTTAATTATAGGAAATGCGTTTTTCTAAGGTACATCTAAGGTATCGAACATTGCATAGTCTCATACAACTTAATGATTTTAAGATACTCAAACCTGTCCTAATCCATTCATAAAATCGGAACGAACTTAATGTAATAATTCCTGTTGGTAAAAAAGAAAGGAGGTGAAATCCGCGAGTCTCGGGTGTAAAGTCGGTTTTGCAATTGTAACGGATCCGATCTGTTCACGGTAGATTTCACAGGTTCGATCGAGTGTCAACGTCATCATATGTGAGAACGGATACGAGCCAGACGACGCGATGCGCTCGATCGACCTGTCCTACGCAACCGGTGTGAAATACGCGTCTCGTACTGTCATGCCGTTGAAATATAGCGTGGCCTCAAGTCGGGGCACGTAAGTAAGCAACCGTATAAGCGTTCACGTGCGTTCCGAAACTGTTTTTCCATGAATCTGAATCAGAAAAAAAGGTGTGCATGTTCAATGCAGGATCGTGTCTATTATTACCGGAGACACGCGCCCGCGGGGAACGAGAAAACGCGGAAGTCGTCTAATCCGAGACAAATCGGCGGCTGTTGCTTGGTCAGCTGAAGTGGCGTCGTCGTTACGTCCGTCAGGTCGGGCGAGACAAATTAAATCGAGTTTACTGCGTTCTGTTAATCGGCACGGGAAGCCGAAGGCTGCGGTCGTTACTCGATTACGACACCGTGGCCTGTGTCCATTCAGAATCGAGGGACGTTATCACTGCCGGTCATTGTCCCATCTACCGTGAGACGTTATCGATATCGTGATTCATCGCTTCTTGACAGTGCTCGTTGAAAACGTGGATAAGGTTCATGGCATCGTTCTTGCGATATTCTTCTGTCTTATGAATCAAACGATAATTGATTCTTTACTTATCGTTAAAAAGTGAATCGCACTCATCTGTTATATAATTTATATCAGTCTTACGTGATAAATTTTTTATTTATTTAATCTTTAACGTCGCATCGACAACTAAGGCCATTAGCGTCTTTACAGAGTAATAACAATATCAAGATAATATATAATTATTAAATTAAACGATGAATCTGTCCGAAGGGAAAGGCCTCCTTGTTTATAAATGACTCCATTTAGCATTGCTTACGAAACGGAAACGGGCATAATTGCACGAACGTTGCAGCTGACTCTGACAGAGACACTCACACGTACAATAGGTCGTTCGGAATTCGCTAGGCGGCCTTGACCGTGACCATGAATCGGCCGGCACGAATCGCATGCGATCGCCACGGCAGACCACGGTCAGCCTGTCAGCTTATCTACTCAAACATCGAATCTGGAGCTCGTTAACTAATTACCGGCTTTTCCATGGCTCGGACTGAACCCGGTAATTGCACGGCCGCCGTAGCTATCAGTGTTGACTCTCCTGGGAATACAGCCGTCCCGCGTCAGCCACTCGGCTGCCGGATTAGAGCATCAGGTGCGGTCGTGACCTCCTCTTTTCATTTTTATCCTATCCTCCCGTTGTACAACCCCTCTCCCTCCTCACGCTTTTTTTTGGATTACATCCTATGCATCGTCGACGAACTGTGAACAATTGCAAACAGTCTGGTGTACATAATGAGTAGATATTCTCTCACAATTACTGTTTTACGTGGACTGCATTAAGCATTCAGTTTTTTGTTCAGTTTGTTACATCATATATAGTATTGAAATTTTGTTATTAAATATTGTACATTTAAAATTACTCACTTATCAATTATTTGTAATATATGATATGTATTATGTACATAGAATAATGGTGTTTCACTGATTTGAAACGCAGTCGACGAGACGGGATAAGAATTCTAAAAATTTGTATAGTATAGTTGCCTGTTTCGATTTATGGATTTCAGAGATACTTCCCTATCGTATTCACGGCAGAATGAGTCAATTCAGGTCCCTTGCACTCTTTCTATTTTCCTTCTACACTGTTCACATTCTTCTGGCCTATCTTATTTACAATTGAATAATTCAAAAATAGTCTGAAAACATTTTCATCGATGTACGTCCATGCCAGAGGATAATTAATTTCTAACTGTAGTCCTCGCATTTATTTTTATAATAATAAACAGGAGATGCTTCTCCGTTACGTCTCTTTCGATCGAGGGATTGTTTTACCAAGTCTTCTTCAGCCTGGCTGTAACTTCGACACGTTATAGGATCTTTACTAACTGCGAGAGAATAAATCCTGAAGTCAGCCAGCTCATTCGTAGCGTTGATCCGATTAAAGGTTCAAGATCAGTGACATAAAAATTAGTAAGGTGATCCATATTTCTCTATTTTCTCCCTATATCAAGTTCAACACTGTTCCTACCAAACGGTGTCAAAAGAACACTGAAATTTTCGTTTAAAATTATTATCATTAGTTTAATCGTTTTTCCTCGAGTTAATTAATTAATTTAACGATCAGTATAGGAAAAGTCAAGAATTTAATTGAGAGAAAAGTATTAAACTAATAATAATAATTTTAAGCAAAGATTTCAGAAAGTGTCTTTTGTGACACCGGTAGAAATCGTGTTAATACAGAACTGTCCATTCTTCGGCAGTAAATAATTTTAATCCCTGTGCCTTTCGAATTATTGAGGAAGAATCGATTTTCCGGTTATGAAGAATGCGAAATTGAAATAGGTCGGAGTACACAGCGCGACGCGATTTATCGTCGTTCGCGCGCTTGTTAACACGCGGAGGAAATTTTACGCCCACAAGCTGAACAGCGATATTCTCATGGTACATTGATACACACGCTATAAAAGATACATTCTCGCGTTACGTTCGACCTTCCGCCGGTGCATTCCTGGCTCGATTCACTTACCCGATTTCTCACAGACCGCGGCGCGGGCCGTGAGTTCCGGAGTGAGTTGTAGCCAGGCGAAAGAAACGAAAACGAGAAACGCGGAGAGGATAAAAAAAAGAGAGAGACGGGGGGCAGGAGGGGAAGTGGAAAGAGGAGAGCGAGAGAGAGAGAGCGACGGTGTGTAATCGATGGAAAAGAACAATCTGAACGCGAGCGGCCGGTGCAGGCAACGAAACACGCGAAGAAACACACATTCCCCGGGGGACACGAGTGAAACTAATGGTTTCTAGAGTCTTTAAATAATGGAAACGATCAATTGCAATCGATTCATCGGCCACCGCGATACATACATACCATTCGCCTCTCTCCTTTCTCTCTTTCTCTCTCTGTCTATCTATCTATCTCTCTCTCTCTCTGTCCCGTGCACGACCATTCCCACGCGCATTCCACCAGGTTGCATTTTATAGGCAACGAGCTCTCTCGCTCGGTTAAAGCTCCGTTCTCACCAAAGCACTGACTCGCAATCTGGCTTATTCAATTCAAATCAACTTATATATATGTACAAATTTTCATTTTTATCTAGTATACGAGTTATTATATGAAATGTTATATGAAACTTTATAGTTAAGAGCAATGCTATTTAGAATTGAATAACTTTTTCAAAGCCGTATCAAACCTGAGTTTGCGAAAATATTGAAATTGGTAGAAACCGTAAGGAAATTGATTGAAAATTTAAACAACACATTTTTACTTGGATCGGAATATGGTGAAAATTTTATTAAGCAATTATTATATGAAATATTGTGTCAATCTTTATTATAATAATTAAAGCCAGCAATACATGATGCAAATTATTAATTAAATTATCAGGGAAGTGTCACTCGTCTCACAATAAATACTATAAAATGTTTTTAAAACGTTTATACGATCGCATAAGATTGAACGAAAATCGATAGAATGAATTATAAGGTTTGGCACATTACGCAGGGATAGGGACAAAATTTTAACAGTGAGGACGTTGCTTAAAGATTGCAGTCCTCGGGTATGTTGAACCGTCGCGATGTTGTTACGCGAACGTTATGTATTTATGTTAATGAGCTCGCCTAACTAAGACGATCGCGTAGCCGCGGATCGCACGCGCGTACAGCTGATGCACGGGACTCGTGCAAGGTCGGGAACGGATGCCTCTCGCGAACCTCTTCGCCCGTTCTTCGTTCTTCATGCGACTTTTTCGGCGGCGATAAGTGGCGAAACGTTAGACGTTGATTCGCGTTAACTCCATTGGAATCTCCTTTCGAAGCTCGACGATTGCGAGGACGTTGGAATTCACGTAATGAGGCTTAAATGTCTCTTTAAATATCATACTACGTGCGTCGTATATTATTTGAATAGATAAAATAATATATACATACATACCATTCGCCTCTCTCCTTTCTCTCTTTCTCTCTCTGTCTATCTATCTATCTCTCTCTCTCTCTGTCCCGTGCACGACCATTCCCACGCGCATTCCACCAGGTTGCATTTTATAGGCAACGAGCTCTCTCGCTCGGTTAAAGCTCCGTTCTCACCAAAGCACTGACTCGCAATCTGGCTTATTCAATTCAAATCAACTTATATATATGTACAAATTTTCATTTTTATCTAGTATACGAGTTATTATATGAAATGTTATATGAAACTTTATAGTTAAGAGCAATGCTATTTAGAATTGAATAACTTTTTCAAAGCCGTATCAAACCTGAGTTTGCGAAAATATTGAAATTGGTAGAAACCGTAAGGAAATTGATTGAAAATTTAAACAACACATTTTTACTTGGATCGGAATATGGTGAAAATTTTATTAAGCAATTATTATATGAAATATTGTGTCAATCTTTATTATAATAATTAAAGCCAGCAATACATGATGCAAATTATTAATTAAATTATCAGGGAAGTGTCACTCGTCTCACAATAAATACTATAAAATGTTTTTAAAACGTTTATACGATCGCATAAGATTGAACGAAAATCGATAGAATGAATTATAAGGTTTGGCACATTACGCAGGGATAGGGACAAAATTTTAACAGTGAGGACGTTGCTTAAAGATTGCAGTCCTCGGGTATGTTGAACCGTCGCGATGTTGTTACGCGAACGTTATGTATTTATGTTAATGAGCTCGCCTAACTAAGACGATCGCGTAGCCGCGGATCGCACGCGCGTACAGCTGATGCACGGGACTCGTGCAAGGTCGGGAACGGATGCCTCTCGCGAACCTCTTCGCCCGTTCTTCGTTCTTCATGCGACTTTTTCGGCGGCGATAAGTGGCGAAACGTTAGACGTTGATTCGCGTTAACTCCATTGGAATCTCCTTTCGAAGCTCGACGATTGCGAGGACGTTGGAATTCACGTAATGAGGCTTAAATGTCTCTTTAAATATCATACTACGTGCGTCGTATATTATTTGAATAGATAAAATAATATACGATTTTATAAATTAATAATAAATGAGTATATTTGTTATTGTATATTATTTATCAATGAACGAGAAATGTATCAGTCATTTTGTTGTTCGAATTTTAACGTGGCAATTTTTCAATACATAACATAAATATCTCGACTTCTCTTCACGTCCCAATTTCTACTTACTGGCGTATATTTCTATAATTAGTTGAACTTCGTTTTCCGAGAAACCTTTTTCAGTCAAAATTAATTTTTATCCACGAATGAAATAATTTGCGAAAAAATACTTTTTAGGAATCCGTTCATTGATAAGCTGATTAGTCAAATTTTATGTCACCTTGAAGTTATAAAAAATCCAGTGAGAAATTGGGGGATTTACCTTGTTCACGTAAATACATGCATACGTAAGCTCGTTGTAGATAGCTGTAAATCTGTGGTAAAGTCGATACGGGTAAACGGTACAAAAGAAAGGAAGATTTTTACCGTGGTTCAACCCTCCGAGGTGAAGTGGTTGTTACGTAACAAGGATCGATTGAACCGCGACCAAAAGAAACCTTTGTAACTGTATTACCTGGTAACCGTTTGATTCTTTTGTTTTCAACGCTCTAACTCTGAACTAAACAATTCTACACATTTATTTTCCCTACGAATTTATAATATAATTAATCAGCAATATAATTACGACTGATCGAGTTCCATTAATTGCGATATTTTTATTACTATGATAAGATCGATTTTTAATGAGAATTTATTTTCTGTTTGAGACCGTGATAACCCGAACAGGAAGAGGGCATTTAAACGGGCGTCAGACGTCACGAGGGGTGGTTAAAATTGGCCACGACCGGGTAGTACGTCAAGGGGAGGGTGGGGCGGTTTAATCGAGCCGGAATGGGGAGGTGGCGCGGTGATGGTCGAAAGTGCATCGAACCAGGGTGGTCCGCCCGCGGACAAAGAAGAAGGTCACGTCGATTACCGGAAACGGGGTGCGGGCGACGCGGGAGGGGGATGTTCCGAGCGGGCCGTCGTCGCCAGTTTTCCCGGCGATTTTGGATCGCCACGGAAACGGACTTCGCCCCGGGAGTAATGTCCTCGAGTGCACGTACGAGCGTACGCCGCGTTCAGAATGCAGTTGCATAACGCTTCTGGCTTCCAACGTTCCTCTCTCTCCTCCTATACGCCTCTCTCGCTGCTCGCTTGCTATGTACCTTCTCTTCTGTCCATGGTGCCAATCGAGAATGGATGTACAAACATGAAATTTGGCTGGATTTATATTTAAATCCAACAGCCATGAATATATATAATAATTTAAAGAAAAAAAAAAAGAATTGAATCTACTCTTTGATCAGAGGATACAAAGGTATGACATGATGTAGTAAACCGTTTCTTAATTTACTTTGAACGCGGTGGAAATGGGGCCGGTTCAAAGACATGGAAATACAATGTGGAAAAAGAACATATGAAAAATGAAAAGGAAACGTTTCTGTTGCGTTCCCGGTCCTCGTCGCAACGACGTTTAACGTTCAAAGAAACGAGCCGCGGGTGGGTCGGGCGAAAGAGGATCGGAGCGGGCGGTAAAAAGAAGGCAGCGGAAGAGAGAGTACGGGGGGAGGCGTACAAAGGAGAATTTTTCTCGAGGAATGTATTTCTACGTTTCTGGTCGGACGTGTCGCGTCGGTGGCACACGTTTGCGGCGGCGCGCGGCGTCGCGCCGGTCGGCGCCGGGACGCTTGACCGCAATGTGCCATGACGGACGAACGAATGCAGGTAATTTGCAATTCTCGTTCGCTTTAATAGACCGTGCAGTGGCCGGGCAAAAGCGTTTACGTTAGCCGGGCAACAAGATTGCATTTCGACCCGGCTGAGGGATTGCTTTTCATTTCTTCTCTCCTCCCTTCCCCCTGTCCTCCGCCCCGATCGTACGGCTTCTACTCTGCTTGTACATTTGTTTTAATACGTTGCGTATATTTATTTTTTCCTCGGTCGTAACAATTTTTAATTAGAACCAATTTTTTTTACATTTGATGATGTGAGAAGGTGTGGAATTGTTATATCAAATGCATCAGATAACTAGATTCTAACTCATGTATTAAAAAATATCTAATACTATTTCACCATTTGGAAATACGCAAATGGTTTTACCAGCCTTCAGGTAGATTCATTTAGCATACAGATTTAGGATACGAAACAGGTACCTCCTTCCTGGAAAGGTATTCCTAAAAATAGCCTATGAGATTCACAGATCTTGGTTACCTCATCGTTCAGAATTTTAATTACCCCTTCTCGTTCAATCTGCGATTAACAAAAAGGTAGAAAACGTCACAAGGTGGAAGTCAAATCAGTAATTAGCGTATCTTTACCCTTTTTGAAATCCGATATAAGGTGACGGATGAGATAATAAATTGGCTTTCGCCGGTAATCGTTTAATTCCTAAGTCTACCTGGGAACCAGTTCTTTTTTATAACTCCCCGCGAGGAAACTTTATTTTCGGCCCTGATTCGAATTACGAAACCCGTCCGGACCCATCCGGCGCGAGATTAAAGGTGTTTAAATACGAAATTTCACCGAAAGCGTGGGAACGTTTCGACTGCGAAGGCGCCGTGCTGCCTAATTGAAGGGTTTGTCGAAAAACAATGAATGTTCACTGTTTATCCGATTTAACAGAACGCGGATAAATTAAATGTCTCGCTCGGCTTGAAAATTCCGAACGAGAATGTGCATACATTATTATTTGTTCTGAATATCATAAATTATATTCCCTCTCGGAATTAATTCGTTTATCATGTAATTACAAGTAACGCCTGTAACAATCGTGGAATGTAACAAATTATTGTGAATTATTACACTGCAAATTTTTATGAAAAATAACATATTTTCGATGACAATACAGAAAATGGATTCTAGCCCTTTAATTAATAACATAACTTTTATTATTCTTTAGATCCTTAAATATCAAATCATTTTCATTTTCCAATTTTTCTACAAAATGAAATACTCAGCCTGTGAATATGAAATGTTTGTCGTTTTTTAATTGAAATTAGAGGTCCGCCGGTTGGGCCAAGTCGGTGGAGGGGGGAGACGCAGTGAATTCCAGTGGGGGGTTGGAAAAAGCCCTCGGAGAAACTGCGGCCGTAGGTACTTTCGTTCTGGCGCGCATTCCGGTTATGAATGACCGAAGAAAATGCTAATTTTATGCGAGCCGCGGCCGAGGCAGAGTACGCGTGCCAGTTGAAAACGCGTTTGTAAACCGTCTGTCGAGGCAATTACGACGTAATGGTATAAGAATCTCGGCGGGGGTGGTTCGTCCGCTCGTAAATTCGCCCGTTTTGGCCGGCGGCCATTTCATTCGCGATGATAATGCGCCCCGCGAAAGAGGAGACTCGGAAACCCGGCGTCATCACCGATTCGCAGCGATTCGAAGTTCGACGCACGCTCTAATGTAACCGAATGCGTTACGATAATAAATAGATAAATATACGTCGGAATGACTTCATCTGTAACACTGTATTAAATTAGACGCGGCGAGCTTCGAACCCTCTGCAGCTTTCAACTCCCCCTCTTGACTCAGCTGTTTCACCCACTGGCGAGGCATTAGATACGTGGTAGACACGATATTACTGAATTATTTCCGAATTTTTCATCAATCCCAACTCGCAAAATAAAATTATTAATTAAATTCAATTGATTATCAAGTTTAAAATTGATATTCAATCTTTGCGAATTTTTTCCTATTTTAATTTGCAATATAAAATTTTGACCAAATCCTCATATATAATTCTCGTATAATAATACAATTCATATAAAAATGAATTTTTGAGGATTTAAAATTTCGTCAGAAATTTTACTATGCGTGTATCAGAAAAAAGAACGCAAGTATATGGTTACTGATTGCAGTTCGTTAATCCAGAATTTGGGAATTTCATGAATTTTTATTCATTGTAAATTATGAATATAAAAAATTCCCACGAGCTCGCCACTCCTAAATCGGACGGTAGATTTTATATAGTTAGAAAAAATATGTATATAAACGAAAGAGATATTATCATGTACATAAATGTGTTTAAAGAATCTTTCAATATTCTTATTTTCCACAAAAATGTGCAGTTGATTCGTTAGACTCGGCAGTTTAGTAACGTGCAACGAAATTGTTAGTTATTAAACACAGTTGTTAATTTGGAATGTTCTCTAATTACTCGCGAGTCAACCTTCTTAAATAGCAACTATTTAGGTATGTTTAATCACGCGATTTCAGCCCAAAGTTTTGAATTCTTCGCGTCGGGCTTAACCCAGATCCGACATTTTCCACGGTTTTCAACGTCACTGACATGAAACTGATTACCGGAGCCGGAGAAACGTTCGTGAAGTACTCTGATAAGTATATTTAATACGTGAATTCTACAGCCCGACTGAATCTCAAAAGTTTAATACTTCCCTCGGCAAATCGCAACGTATTTCAAATTATAAAATATAATATCGCTTTACCCTTAATTGCTTTATTTAATGCATTAATCTAATTTAATTGATATAATAGGATATATAAAGATTCCGCTGAAACAAATGTCTCATTAAATCTTGTTCTTATACATGAGCCTTTCTTTAAGAATCTGGAAACTTCGGAAGATCAGAAAACTTTTTATAATAATTTTATACTAATTTAATAATAGTAATAGTAGTAGAAACGTGAAATATTCTTGAAACACTTTACGTCGAGTCTAAATCTACTTATTGTAGATTCGTCCCGTATAGTTCCAAGCAGAATTCAACCGGATGCTATTACACGTGCGTAGATCCATTATGCTTGCTTCGGACAGACTCACGTAGATCCAATATAGATTTGGACAGAATTCAAGTAGAACGGCTAAACAACTGTTTACTTTCTTTTTCTACGAAAATAATCTAATAAGAGGAAACTTGTGTGTCAGCCCGTATAAATTCAGCAACCTGAATAGAACCCAATTAACTGTGGATGAGAGGAAGTTTGCACACATAATCGAAACCGATTTAACCGAGAGGAGTCGATCGGGCGAGCTTATCAAACGCGAAACGGTGTAATCGTACAAGCGGCTGTGGTGGTCGGGACGACTTTTGATCGTTCAATTTCAAGTTTGTCTATTTTTGGTCAGCCGGAGGTTGTCTAACGCGCGGTTTGAAGGCGACGGGGGTGGGAGAAGTGAGAGCGAACGAGGTTCGATAGGTGGCCGGCCTCCGGCCCTTCTCTCTCTCGCATCGTGTTTGGTCTTTGGAATGCCGACGCCGCCGACGCAACAAGAACAAAACCGACCCGATCCCTCTGGAGGGCAGGTCGGCCGGGAACGATGTGGAAAATATTCTCTGACTGATGACTTTTGAACCGTCGTTCTTGTCATAAGCAATACCTTACCGATTAACACTAGATAGCCGGGTGTTGGGTAAATACTTGGG
>NW_017177087.1:410193-427870 GCF_001652005.2 Ceratina calcarata
TATTATTATTATAATTATTTCAATTAGGATAGCATGATCATTATGCACTCTCGTTAAAAATTCTATGAACGGTAGTCCCAGTTACGACATTGAACTTGGAAAATTTCCACGAAGATTAATTTGATGGTTTACACCGGTACTTTCGCCGCGCCTCGTGTACCGTTTACATAATTAAACAGCTTCTAAACTATGGTCCGCTTCATCAAGTTTCGCGAATTCCGCTTGTTAGTAACCGAGCGTTAAGTTACGTGGTTCGTTCGCGGGGAACGAGTTCACCAGGTAGGGTCACGAGTCACGAGGCGCACGGTCCGCGGCGGCGAACTTTCTTTTTCGATCGCCGGCAGCTGCACGCCGACATTATGCCCTCGAGTGGTAGTCTTTCCGCCCTTATCGATCGGTCGTGTCGTCAGCCCATTCAGTCACGGTCACAGCTGCTGTCGTATCCTGATTTTTCCAGCACGCCACGCCACGCGCCGCGGCACGACATGGTCGACCGGGGAAAATGCTCGACTTTCGCCCGAAAAATTGCCAACCTGACAGAGTCCTCCCAGCTGGAGCTTCTCAAACATTCTTTAGACTTTTGTACCTCTTCTAAAAACGTCATGGAATCATGCATAGTAATATTGAAAAATATTAAACACACTTTTTGTTATATTTATTTTATAATTTAAAGAACTTAATTCAAAATTTAATTAAAAAAAAAAAATAAAATTTTATTGAAGTGAGTAAACCTATCACAATGACCGTAGACGCTTCAATGAAATTTAAAAAAATCTTAATCAACAATTAAATAAAACATTTAAAAATATATCTTCGATTTTCATCAATCAAGTATCACGAAACACATAGATATGTAATAAGCAGTTGAGAACTGAGTACAGAGAACTGAAAAACGACTATAAACTCGGGCCTAAGTTTCCTTTTCGTAGAATTTATTTATAGACATCGTGTGAGAATTAGAATCATTATCAATGAATAATTTTCGAATCCGGTAAAAAACCTTTAGAATTTTGAAAGTTCAGCGAGAGCCTTGGAATTTTGATTAATTGTATTAACAAGATTTCAGGCTCGAGAGTTTCGGCACGCGCGTCCGTCGAGAGCCTTGGCCGAGCAAATGTGGCCTTCCGGCTCTCTTTAATCGTCGCAGAGAATCGTTCCTCGGGCTCTCGAACCGCTTCCTTTTTGCTCCCCGCTTATTCCTGCGATTATGGTTAACCCCTCTCGTTACTCGCCAATCTAAAACAATAAAGCGAGCGTAAAACCGCGATCCTTAAACCGTCTGTCTAACAGCTTCTGTAACAGTAAACTGAAACACAGACAGGTTTCTTATATTTCACATAACTTCTACAAATTACAAATAAATTTTTTACTACTATCAATAATTTCATAAACCGTTTACAATATTTTTTATTATTATACAAACAAAAATGAATAAAAATAATTTCGTGAACGTCATCAAAACGAAACCATTTAACTTAAGTAAATGATATATGACTATGAATTATTCTAAATTACCGTAGATTCTAAAGATTTCTTAGGAACCGCGTATCGGCACGCAATCGCATGATTTGCCGCGTAATTATGCCACTGAAATCGGACTCGAAATTTTGTTTGCGAACTCGGTTCGATCACACCACCGCCGAAATTGTGGGAAACACAGCGACAAACACTTTTCGACCCACGTTCTCTGGCGTCACAATTGTACGCAAAGAAAAACACGCCTCGGGCTTAAGCGATCGAGTCACGCGACACACGCGATCGCGTTCGACAAACTTATTTTCGGGGTCGTGTGTCTTGTTTTAGGAAGCCGACAGTGCGAGCTGAGTTAATAAAAAGTACTGAGTTATTTGATTATTAAAAGAAATATTCATCTGGCTATCGATGAAACAGATCAAAAAACGTCAAAGTTTTACCAACGCGTGTTAAAAAAGTCACGTGACTACCCTAGCTTAATATTTTAATGTTACGTGGGATTATAGAAAATCATTATATGTATTTATTCTATAAAAACAATATAATTTCCTTTGAACTTGATAATGTAAATACAAATGGAAACATCAAAGTACTCCTCATTATTAACAATTAAAAAAGATTGTATTCATGATGAGGAAATGTTAAATTATGTACAGGAAAAAATGCTACTTCAATTTCAATGATATTTCAATACATTTACTTCTTTCATTAAAAGGATGAACAAGAAAATGGAATGTTTTAATAGACTTCCGTTAAACGTAAATTATAGATAATTGCGACAGGCTTTGACTAAATGAAAACGTGCTGAGCAAACATTGATTCGAAGATTCTATCACGGTAGCCCTGGTACAGAACATTTCCGTTCTCACAATCATTGTCAGCCGTGAGTTTTTAATTGCAGCGCTAGAAACCAGAAGAAGAGAAGTCCTTTAGTGGAACTCTTTGTGTCTGGCACGCTTGATTTTTGTCTAAGATCGGTCTTGCGCGCACGCAAACGAAATAATAACAGTCTCTGAACACCTCGCATCCGGTTCTCCCGGCCGATATCAATTTCGGAACACCCCTTTCTCTCCCTTTTTCGTCTTTCTCTTGTTGACCCTCCCTCCTTTATTCCGATGTCTTTACTCTTGATTTTTTCTCTTTAAGCCTCGCTGCGAGCCTTCGAGTCCCCTCTTGCAAGTAATTCTTTTCTTATCTTATTTTTCCTGTTTGCTTAAACTATTCTCGTTCGTTAAAATTCGAAGGCCTTTTATTTTTATAATAAATATTTTAGAACATATTTAAAATTTACTTAACGCATTAATATTTTGGAATATAAAAGCTCAGTGAAAATTGTAACGTGATTTTTGAAGGGAAATGCAAATTTTCTCTAGTTGTATTTTTCCTGGTAACACGTGGGAACTGTACTTTCAGTCGTTTTCCGGGTACTTTCTCGTGAGACATCATTTTCCATTCCTCCCGCGATATTTCTCTTTTTCCCGCCCTGTCCTTTATTGAATTCCACCGCGGACCTTCTTTTACCCCCCGCCCGCCCTCTGTCCCCCGTCTTTCTCTCGAACATTTCCAGCCATTTCTTTCCACCCGTCGCTTCCATCTATCTTGGTATGTTTGACAAGTTTTTCTTCGACCACCGTCCTCACGTGGAACGCTCCCCTCCGAATAGATTCCACCCGCTCTTCATTTTCACCCCCTTTCCACAAGTTCCTATAAATTGACGATCTTCCGCTGTTATGCATAACGCAGCATCTAGATATTTTCGAACGAGAATTCCAGAAAATCTGACGAAATTTCGATCATCATAGACTCCGATTTTTATTTATAAAGATGTAATTTTGTTATTTCGGTAGAAGAGTTAACGGCCGATAACTAGGTGGCTTATTGTTGGATTCGCACTATATTTAGATCATTACTCGGTCCCGCGAGATCCAACCTAATGATGTCACATGCAAATGTACGCGATCCCTGGCGCGGCGCTTGTTAACGCATCGTTCAAGATTTTCTTGACCTCTCGCTTACATCACGGTTTTTCCACGGCTAGGCATACCTTCGAATCAAGTCAGCGATTTGACATTCTCTTCTCTTCCAAGAACGCAGCCGATGCAACGTGTGCTAAATTCGTACATTGAATTCTAATACCAACCGCGCAAATTGAGTTCAGTACACATGAAATTCTCCTGAATAAATCCTCAATCTCGTAAACGTACGTTCATTTAGTAATTATTTTCGATTGAGAAAATGAAACAATGACGTAAAAAAAAAAAAAAAAAATGATCCCGGTTGCTCTCTTTAAAAAAGAGGTTCGCGCGCGTCTTTTATCTTCCGTGAAGCTTCCTGAAGTAATTTTATCGCGGCGGCGTTCGGCGATACGCGGCGGCGAGGCTTTTAAAACTTCAAACCGATTTTCCTTGGCCGCAAGCACGGCCTCCGCATCTTTTCGTTGTCGCTTAAATTCGATGACTTCCTCGACGAGCATCTCTCGGCCGGTTTCGTCGTCGTCGTCGTCGTCGTCGTCGCCGTCCGCCTCTCGTGCCACTCGACGCTCCCGTCGTGAACGACGCTCACCGATGCGATCTTTAGATTGAGATACGCGACTAGATAAAGCGTGTTGCCGCTCTTACCTGAACTTTATTCATCGCTTGATATTCCGTAGACGAGATGTCACGAAAATTAATTATTTCCACTAACAATTACTATAAATTCATGTTTACGACAGTGAGTACGACACGTATTAATCTAACATCAGGTTGGTCGAGCTCTTAAACAAGAACGATGATAAAGGAGTTGTATGAACCCCTACATAAAAACAATGACAAAGCATTGAAATTTTAACAGTTACTAAACATTACATTAATAGAACACTGTACAAAATTATAGAAATTTTGTAAGCCTATTAAAAAAGTTATTACATCTTGAATTTGTATGTCGAATGACATACTGTGATAATTTTTTAATTATTATTTTATATTTTCGTGATAGATTTATTTATTTTAATTCATTTCATTATTGTATAAAATGTTTGTTTCTGATGAATACTATTTGGACACCCTGCCATGAACATTCTTTGCTGCATACAATAATAACGACGAAAATCGTAGTGTTAATACCTGGTGGACCAGCTTGTATAATACTCGACAAACGTGATAAGAAAAATCTCGAATTAATTTATAATCAATCCGAGCCTGATTGACGAACAGACAGAACCCGGATAAGTGCAGAGGTGCATTTAAATTTAAATTAAACGCGAGTTTCGTAAAGAGAAACAGCTGAAGATGCGAAGCGAGGAAAGGGAGCTTCACGAAGCAGGTAAAGTGGCGTAGGAGCATCTGTCCGTTGACCACCTGTCGGCAGGTGCAAAACGTGCTGGGCCCCTTTACCTGTACCCCGTTACCTTCGACTCCGGTATCAATTGGCTGCATGGCCCCCCTTTTTTCTCGCGACCACGCCACGTATTCCCGTTTTACTACGTCGTAATAACGCGTCCTATGTATGTCGCATCGCGCAGCGGATGTTATCGATTCTTACAGGATCCCATGGTGGTCTGCATCCTTCTTTTTCGAGCAAAACCTTTTAAACCCCGAGTCCCGTAAACAGGAAGTACCTTCCTTTCGCGTGTCCACCGACGCGAGCGTTTAGGCGAACACCTGCGCGCTTCGTTGTCCTCAGTTTCTTTTCAACCCTGCCCTTTGTGATTCGTCCCTATTTATTTAAGAACCGGTCCGAATGAACGCAAATACGCAATGTAATTTATGTAGTTTTTAATCAGTTTTCATTACGGATTGTGTACAGATTTTTATTGGCATTGTTACTGCTCGAAGTTAATCTGGGATGATGTTTATCTTTCAGGCTGCGATACTTCAGCAGACTGCCGAATACATTTACCAGCTGGAGCAGGAGAAGACCCAGTTGCTGTCACAAAACTGTCAGCTGAAGCGACTGGTGAATCAGCACGAGGGTGGCGACGTCCCAATCAAGAAACGTAAACCCGACAATCAGGGTGAGCAGATTATTACCATTATTATTGTAGTTTCACTTTGAACGAATGAAATGTAGAAAATGATTGGAGTATATTCTTGTTACAATAAAAAAAAAAAATCGTAAAAAATGTCGCGTTTGAAGTAGCAAAAATCCAGTAACGGGGATTAACTCGGTGCTAATTTACTAACGCGTATAACTTATTTTATGTAACTGACTCATCGGGAAAAATCGTCGCCGGAATTTTTTAATTTCTCGACTGAAACCGAGCGACGGCGACGCGACGGGGAGATTAATATTGGCGAGAATAAGAGAGAGGAGTCGTTCGTCATTTTCGCGCGAGTAATTACATTCCTGCACCCTTTGCCCGGTCCCGACGCTCGGATATTTCGCTCTCCGTTCGCGGCGGACACAAAAAAAAAAGATAGCCGTCAATAGGACCATAATCTCGTTTTACCATTCCTCCAGCCTGAGCCAATTGCATTAATGGATACTTCGGGAAATTTACAATTTTATTTTAGTATACTATTTCGATTTTCAGATTCCTCATTGAAATTCGTAGTTCTAATTTATTTGGGAATTCGATTAGATTTTTTAAATTCTTATTGTTTATACAAAATCTCCAACTTGAATATTATTTAAAAAAACTAAGACAAGAAGTTTATTAAGAGAGCGAACATTTATTAAGACAATAAAATTTGTCCAACACTCCAATCACTTAGACTTGCTTTGCACTACGAAATCTCTTGGTTTCAGGAGGCGTCATGGTTAGTTTGCCGATGCACGTTAGCGAGAGCGGCGACGAAGGATTGGGCAGCATGTCGCCCGAACCATTGTCGGTAATAACTGTGACCACGGAGGGACATTCCGTGGTCAACAGCGAGGTGGTCGAGCTCAGACGACAGTTGGAGAGGGAGCGTCACGCGAGGTTGCATCTAGAGAAGCAGATGAGGGCTATACAGAGCCAATTGTACCCAGAGAGATTCAGGGATAATCAATTGATCGCTTATCAGCCACACGAGGTACCGTAATAATTATTTCCAAACTTTCACTAAAGAACTAACATAATTCATGCGAGCATTACAATTAAGAGATGTTCATGCATCATCGTATTTCAGTTTTAATGTTCAAACTTTGTCAGTATATCCTATGGCACTGAATAGATATTAGAAAAGTAGGTCTTTAGATTTACCTAATTCGGAATTCGTTCGCACAGGTGATCGAGCACACGGACAACGTGATTGCCCAGGAAACCGAGGAAGCGGTGGCCGCGCTTCAGGTAGTATCCGTGGTCTCGTTGGCGTCTGTCGGCGCGACACAGACCGTGGAGGCGTCTAGTCCGGTCCCTAGTTCACCGCCACTGTCCCCGCAGCCGGCCGACATGGTACCGGTCGAGATCAAGGAGGAGGAAGTCGACTCGAGTTCACCGAAGATCGTCACATTCGCCCAAAACCAGGTGTTCTCCACGATCGAAGAACAGACGACCGGGGACTCGTTCTCCTCGTCGAGTCGCGTCGCGTATACGACGAGTACCGGCGAGTTCAAGAACGCGTCGCCTCAGTATATCACCACCAGCCCTAGCAGGCCGTTCTCACCAGCCGCGGAACCGCAACGTTTGCCCAGCGTGCTCGAAGCCGCGATGAAAGCGGAACCGAAGGTCGAAGTTGAAAGGTATGCGCTTTTTCCTTCCTGGTTTTCGTTCGCCAGTGTCCATTAAAATAAAAGCTAATTAACTTTAAAGTGTTTATTATTAATAGCTAAAAATATACGACGTAGAAATGAGCAAACGGAAATGAGAGAATCAGATAAATATGATTCACTTTGAAACTTATATCCGGAATCACCTAAACTTTCTTGTGGTGCGAAATGTTTCACTTATGTTTCGAAGTTTAAACGAAATTCAACTTCAGTAGAGTAGTTGCCTGTATTTTGAACTTTACGTACTGTACTTACTTACGTACGTACGTCACGGTTAGAGTATGGACGAGTAAATGTCAAGGTAAACGGTAATAGATGTCTCCGAGCTCATTAATTTTTTATGAAGTATCTCTAATAGCTCTAGTTGCGAGCAATATTATAGCACATGATACATAAGCTGATAACTAGATAACGATAGTAATGGTTTAGGTAACTCTATGAAGAAAACATTTATTAAGCGACTTAAACTTCATGGAAAACAGTTTTTATCTTCTTAATGTATGAACGCTTCTACGATATTATAGATAAATAAAAATAATGGTAACGTCGTTAAAATTGCAGGCTGCCGTCGCCGTCGAACACGCTCGACGACGGATCACCGCAGACGAGGCTCTATCTGGCGAACACCTCGCGACAGAACCTGGAGACGATCGTCGAGGCGATACGCCACCTCGAAGGGGACCATCTGTTCAGCGACGAGCCAGCGCAGGACGTGCCGCTGGCACTGACGAACAAACAGACGGCGAACGGTTCGAGCAAGGCGTCGGCGACGTCTAGCGCCTCGTCGACGGCGAAGCAGCGGCTATTTCCAGCCGAGTTCCTCCAGTTTCACAGGCAACAGTCGACCCAGCAGCGGCCGGGCGTGATCGTCGTTAAGCACTCGTGATCGAAAGGCGCGTCGCGATCGGCAAACTGAACGCGCGGTTCGCCTCCGCTCGAGAGTAATCACGGACGATCTAATTAATCGCGACGCGTCGACAGACGTTGACAGGAATACCTTCGACAAGTGTGCACGGTACACGTTTATAAAGTACTAGCCGAAAAGAACAGGGAGAAGAAGATGAAGAGGAGCGAGGGATATTCCTGCGACACGATTTTACGTTCACCAGTCTGGACACTCGAGCCGGAGGTTCAGTTTCCTCGAACACACGGGTTCGGGAAGGCGGCCTCCCTGCGTTGCGTTTGGCGTGTTGCAACCGCCGCGTCGGCCGATCGTTCCGACGTTACGCGTTCGCTCGGTCGGCGTTTTCGTATGTTCCTACTGCCCGTCGTCCGCCTTCGTTTCGACTGTACACCAATCTGTCCGTTTTTGTACATCCACTGAGATCTGCGCCAAAACCGTGGCCTCGTCCCCGTCGCGAGGACTCGAATTGGAAACGATCGGAATTCGTTGCCCGACAGGGGTCGATTGTCGATCTTCAAACGAATCGTAGTCGTGGACGAGCTGTACCGAACGCAAGAGAGATACGATCTGATTTCTTTGGAGACAGACTCGAGTCGTTTGGGGTCGAAATCGAAACGAAGGTAGGGCCAAAGTCGAAGCTCGACGAAAGAATCCTCGCCACCGGTCGTCGAAATGTTTCTCTTACACCCAAGACCCGAATTCACCTCAGTCCCGCCCTCTTCACCCGCCCCCGTCACCGACGCCTTCTTACGTTCATCCATTTCACACCCTTTGTTCCCTCGTCCCCTTCCCGAGTTCTTGTAAATACCACCGATGTATTAATCCCCTTTCACCCTTCTCGGTTCGCGTTCGCGTCCCGGTTCAGCTTTTTCATTCGATTATCTCTTCTTTCTTGTAACGAGGACGCGTCCGCGAAACCGCGTTCTCGAATCTCACGAAGGATTCACCATCTCCCGCCCCGAGAATCATCGTCCCCCGACCTCCCCTCCATCCTGCTTTCATTCGTTCGCGTATCGAGACACCGCGAAGCGGGCGTTTCTCTCCTCGTGTTACGGGGACTTTCATTCAGGATTTTCATTTACTGTTTTTCTTTATTTTTTTTTTGTTTCATAGACTTAAGGCGACTTGCTACCACAATAATAATTATTCCTAGATCGTAAGGCTGCGTATGCTGTATTGTACCGATGTATACATATGTACACACGATATATACGTATATACACACATACGCGCGCGCACACTGAACAGAGAGACACGCGTTACAAGATTACGATGTCCCTTCCCGCGATAGTGTATATACATATATGTATATGTATGTGTGTATACGTGTATATGTATATATATATATACATATATATACTTATTTACGTTCTCTTTTTTACATTGTTACAAGAATTCAAAGAAAAAAGGGAAAAAAGATGAAGCATCTAAGTAAAACTATTACATTATATAGAGAGACTTGTGACGACTCGAAGGAGATGAGGTTCAAAAACATTATTATTGACGAATGCCGTAAGGGTATTTTCTTATTACTATTTTTTTTTTTAATTTCTTTTTCTTCTTGTTCCTTTCCTTTTCGTTTCCGAAGTTCACACGCGTCGTTTGGCTATCGTTTGCGGACATCAAAGCATTTGGTTGACAAAACCTCGAATACGTTCAAACACGATCACGTGGACATACGATATTTCTTATAAAGATGCCGGCTTTTGGAAGAAAAAGTCAATTTTATGAAGTAATAAGATTGGTCCTTTTCGTCAGATGCAGATTCATTTTAATAATGCTCGTTCGCTATTATTTAACTCGGGAATCGAGACACTCTGATCGGTTTCATAATTGAATTATGTTCAGCCGTAGAACCATTGGTATAATGTATATCTAATTAAAACTCGGCATCTTTATCGTGCGCAAACAAGGTGGGCCGCTTAACTCGATCACTTGCAAACTGTTTGCACGATTCCTGATACGATTTCTATAATCAATATTTAAGATGTTCATTAGAACTCGAGGCATTTCGTCAAATGATAAACAGTTTCTAAGTGGCACGCGACGATCAAGCGACTCACTTTGCGTGCATTATCGATACGCGCTGGAAGTTTGCTATTTGGAACGTATTAAAGTGGAGTTGAACTCTTGAAACGGGAATTGTTTCCGCGAACCAATTTTCAGTGACACTTTCGAAGAGAGCAAATAAAGAATGAAAAGATGAAATTAAGAAGAGGCGTATTGTTATAGATACGTAGTTAGGGTAGGCGTTCTCGTCGCACCGCGTTGAAACGAGAGGAGCACACGCGGGTTTCCGAGGGATGAAAGAATTATGAGAAAAATTCCGTTTAGTGCCAAATATCGAGTAACCAGATTTTCGTTCCTTCGTAGATAGTAGTAGGGCTAGCGTGAAATAAGAATGAGGAAAGATATAATAGACAGATGACGATATCCTCCGACTCCTTTCTCGCAAGAACCGTTGCGTCCGGTATGCATTCAGACACTTGGTCGACTTACGAGACGTTTTTCTACCGCGTGTACACTTTTTTAATACCCCCGATTCCTTCTTTTCCCTTTCCTCGTCCACGGGTTGCTAGTACGTGACGCGAAAATTCGAAAAAGGAAAAAAAGAAAAACGAAAAAAAATGGTACATTAGAAAATTGTATATACGTAATATCGAAACGCAGAAGGCTGAATCACTGGGAGCAAATCACCATCCGTCGCTTCTCCGATCCTCGCTGGACACATCTTTTCCCATTTTTCTACCGCGATCACAGTTTTTGAACGGACGCGCGTCACTCATTGTTAGATTAAGGCGAAGACACGTGGAGAACGAGCGTGGAACCAGCTCGTGGTATCCTTTGATGATCCTTACGTGCCTTCTCGAGGAGAGGAATGATTGATTCGTATAGAGCCGAACGCGATGGATCGATTGAGCGAAACGGTGTACTACTGACGAGACACGTAAAAAATTCAACTACGTTCGAGCATTTACGTTGAACGAGTACCCGGAGTACGAACTAATGCCATTAGAAACTACCTGTATCGTCTTAAGAAACGTACTGAAAAAAACGAAACCATTAAAAATTCTGTTTTAAATAGGAATGAACATCGAGAGATGTAGCTAGTACACCATTTATACAGTTTATAGCAGTACTTGTTTGACTTTGAGTGCTCATTCAAAGCAGATATCTTACAAAAATGTATCTTCACTCTTACGTACAGTGATTTGTTCGTGTTCACATTATTAGGAGTGTAAATTAATTTTCGAATCGCTTTAAACAATTAACTACGTCACTTGTATCGAATGTGACAATTTCAATTTTGTATTCCAATCACTGAATTACTTTACACTTCTAATATCGCTTTCTTTTTCTCATCTTTCCTTTCTTCTTTTTGTATTACACATTTCTAATCTTGTTTTCATTCTCTTTTTCTATGAATGTGCTACACGATTACGACCAATTAAGCATGAACTGATAATCCAAATACAATCTAAACACAGTTTATGAACGGACTAATTATACCGACATAATAAACGTGATTTT
Organism: Ceratina calcarata; assembly: GCF_001652005.2. Taxonomy (NCBI): domain Eukaryota; kingdom Metazoa; phylum Arthropoda; class Insecta; order Hymenoptera; family Apidae; genus Ceratina; species Ceratina calcarata. Next base: position 421,772 of record NW_017177087.1, read on the forward strand.
TTTCCTTTTCTCTTAAGTTTCCGTACGTTTTATTTTTATCTCGACTCCTTTCGTTGCTGCCATGCGACAATTTTGTATCAGAACTACATTTTACGTTACACTCTCTCACTATTAAAGAAAAAGGGACGCGAGAAACAAGACACGTGGAAGCATATTATAGAGAAGAATTTAACTTTTAGATACCTCGTTGCAGTCTATTATACAGGCCGAGTCAAAGAGAGGCAAATTTTAAATATCCATTGATTCTCAATTATAAAAATAGAAGGATGAATTCGTTCGACTTGTGAAGTAAAAATATCGTAGGTATGGTTTAATAAAATCGTTAGATTAATTGAACGTATTGACTCAGTCTGTATAAGGGATTGTATGAGAGGACAGTAACGTAAACGACTTTAAGACACAAAGGACTAAACTTTAAGGAAGAGAAGAATTTTAATTAACGTTTTAGCGATTAGAGAAGTACGTAGGAATTGTTACTACTGCGCGGTGAGGATGCGGCGGACAAGTTATTAAAAAATATATTGTCTCTATGATAAATGTGAAAATGCTAATTCGTAATTGTACTGTGTGTATATAGGTATCTATTATAAAGTACATACGTTATTACCTAAGGAGCTACGTTCGGGGGATGATAAAGTCTGTGCGACGAACACGAAGGACTGTACAAGGATAATCACGCGAAAGGAAAAAGAAGAAAAGAAAAAAGAACAAAAAAATAGGACAGAGAGCGAGAGAGAGAGAGAGAATGAGACCGTCCGTCGTATCTGACGCGGGGATCGCGCGTCGAAGGAACTACAAAACTTTTTCTACCGCATGTTCATCGTTTTTCTACGATTTTCGACGTCTTTTCTCTCCGTTCACGCGTGAAGGCACACATTCCGTTGCGCGACGCGCCAGGCACGACGGACAGTCCGCCGTTTCTATTAATAAAATAGAGTAATGATCGATAGAAATTTAATTGATTAATAAAAGAGAAGAACAGCAGTTATTAAAAGTCGTGCGACGAAAGTGTAATTAACGGGAGTTTGATAATGTCGTACCTTGGAAGATATGAAGTAATATATTTAAGAGTGTAAATGTACAAATCGTGATTCGCGCTGAGGTTGCACGAGGGCCTAAGAAATCGGGACACGAGTTCCCAGTCTATCATCATTTCTTCTGTTTCTTTTACTCCAATCGTTTGATCAAAAACATGAGTGCATGCATATCTCTGGTGCCTCTTACAATGCCTCGTTGATTATAAGCCCCTCATTCTCATTAGTCAATCAAGTTATTCGACTGATCAATAAAAACTATACATTTTTTATTCACAGAACAATGAAATATGAATTGTTTTCAATGATGCATTTTAATTCTGAACGTCTATTTACAATATTTATATTGAATGTGCATAGAAAAAGAGGAACGTATTATCATAAAATTTTAAATTCCATTTAAAACGATTTAAAATTATGCAACATGATTAATAAATGTAACAGCGGAGAAGTTGGAAATAATTTTTCGAATCATCATGAATTTCATGTGCTTTGAACCTTAGCTTGAAAGTAAATCAACTTAAATTAATGAGAACGAGGCGTACCGGTCATTTCATGTATTTATTTTCCCGTGTACGCGCACGGTTCTCCCCAGCGCGTCAAATTCTCCTCGTTATGTTCGACGTTTTGAATAATGCTGTTACTTGCTGTGCGATAGTGTACATACGGACGATTAATATTACGACTTTACGTGGTCGATTGAAAACAACGGGATTCCATAAACAAGCAATTATAAACACTGTTATAAACTTGTGATACATAGAACTTGGATACTTGAACACTTTCCTTTTTCTTGCCTCGTTCCACAACGACTGCGACGTCGCAGTCAGAGTGAAATGGGTTTGCTACGATATTCCTTATCGTCTCGACTTTTGTTTCATCGATTCATAAATATTTTTCATACAGTTCAACGAGTCACACGGCGTAACATACTCTATCTCATAGCAAAGAACGCGTGAAATCTCGAGTTACTCGTGGACGAAGCGCGTGGGATGTATACGAAAAATATACGCGTTGCGCGTGCATCGCGTTTAATAAGTTTAAGGGAAACACACTGAGACACACCGGCGTACACTGACACACCGACAGACACGCATACAGCACATCATCCAAAGGCATTTAAGTACGCGTTACTTGAGCATTTAGAAGAGAGTTAGAGCCTTGTCCTTCCCGAGGGTTCGCCCGGTCCGACCAAATCTCGTTTTCACCCGAGTCATTCCAGCTAGGAAATTTTTACTGGAAATTTACGTTTTCGAATGATAGAAATAGTCGCCAGTTTTTTAATCCATCGGGTAGGAGCGATAGGTGGGAACAATTTTGAAAATACGGAGGAAAAGAGATGAAAACGATGAACTGGGAAATAAGATTAATCAAAGGCGGTATCGATCGCGAAAATATCTATCCTATCCGTCGTGTATCCTTTCAAACGGATGAACCGAACAAACAGAATCACCGATAAAGGAAACAAGTTTTGTACAAGCCTGAATACCTTTTGAGAGACGAGTAATTAGTTCGAAACACCGTCCATTATTTAATCAATCGTTCAAATAGAAGCGAGATAGACCGGCTAATGGATTACCAAACCTTTGCGATTGAAATATCGTAGATAACAGTATTATTGGAAGTTGGAAAAGTATATTCGTCAATCTAACTAGTTAAATTTATTATGAAAGCGATTAATTTTTTTTTCATTGAATTCAATTATGAATTTCAAAGAGAGTAAAACGTATTGTCAATGACTAACGAGTAATCTTGATGTTGTCTTTGGTGGTACCAGTTATTAAATGGCTAAGAATTTAATCTATGATCGTGTCTCAAACTTTTGGAAACAGAAAGTAATTGACGAATAATTAATTAATGAAAAAGAAACGAGCGAAGGTTCCTCGAGTTTGAACACGTCTGCATTCCCAGATAAGAAAAAAACAGAAAAGAAAAGGAACGAGAAGAAGTCAATGCGAATACCGCCTACGTGAAAAATAAGAAACGACTGCCAATCGAATGTACACGTACTCGTTTTGTAATCGATTAACGGAGAAACTGATTAGAGGAAACGGTGGCGACGGTGTATGCGTGCGCGTTGTATGAATGAAAATGAGATGAGAAAATCGAGAGAATGAATTCGCGTGAAATCCAATAATTACTATTTACACTTATACGACTACCAGATTTTAAGGGAATTTGCATGGATCCTCATAACCGGTTCACACATTTCTTATTATATTCACATTTGCATTGGCAAAAATTTATATAGACGATAACGTATAAAATTTTATATTTGTCGATTTGTCAAATTTCTCGTTTGATCATTTTATATTAAAACATAATAATATAAAATGATAACAACGATGAATGGCAATGAAAATGCATGTAATAATTAATGTGAGATGTTAAGTTATTTAAATGAGAACAAATATTAAGAATATGAATTTGTCAATGGAAATGTTCTTTAATTTGTTGTGTTATTTTGTCGTCGTTCTGACAGAAAAGCGTTTAATGTGTGGACCGACTATGACCCTAGAATATACGTATACGTTCTTTTGTATGATACCTAAATACCACGTCAATCTCGGCGACACTAAAGCCTGTAATAATTTCGTTTCGCGTTTCCTTTTTTCTTTGACCACGTCCTCGTGATGACCCCCGCGGGACTACGAAAAGTCAGTTGTGTGAATCATCGTCCGGGCGAGACTACTGTATTAATTTATCATTTTATAAATATAATTTTGAGAAAGGATTTATAAATTATGTAAAAAGAAAGAGATTCACCGATAAATCTCTCTATCGAGAATTTCGCTTCGTAAAATTGTTAATTATGCGAACTGTAATTATTTTTCAACGGCCGAAGTGTCGAGTGATTTTCATAGAACGACGAACATCGCACAGAAGGGAATACTGTCGTGTGAGACGAGTTTCTATTGTTTTACGTTTCTCTGTTCAACCACCCCCACTCCCACCCCCAACTTCCTTTTTTGTATAATTACACGATAATGTTCTTTGATTTTAGAATTCTTAAGGCTTGATTTCGTAAACAATTACGGAGGGAAAGGCTCTGCGACTACGTTTCTCGGTTTTATTTATTTTTATTTCGTAAACGATATTTTTGTTAAAGGTGTTTCCCTTCTTTTGTCAAATGTTGGAGAATGAGGAAAAAAGAGAGGAAAAGTAATAAATTCGTAATGGAGTAACGGTATGGTATTTTGGCAATTTTTTGACCTTCTTGATCTACTCTGTAAAAATCTTCATATGAAATTCAAGTATTATTAAACTGTGGATATTTATGCAATTATTTTTATACAATATTATTGTTTTCAAGGATGTTTGTTTCGTTAGAGTTCTCTTTAATAATTCGCATTCTTCGTGGAAAACATTTTGTATTTAATCACGTTAATTTTAAAGAAACTTTGCATTGATCAGTTTTTAAATAATCGTATACAGGGTGTCCCTATTCTTTTCTCCATAACTTTATTAGTAAATTCTACGTTTGGAGATAAAGAAATAAAAAATTCCTTGTTAAAGAATTTATTTATTTAATATACTTTGCCAACTATATTTAATTTGGAAATTGTATTTATAAATATCCACAGTTTACCTCATGTCACGCTTACCTCACTTCTCAGTAATTACATTTCAACTATTTCATTTCATTATTTTTATTAATTTACACATACAAATCATCTCACTATTTCTTTTTTTTAATACAATTGCAACAGTATTCTAGTCGATGTGCGAAACATAATTCTTACATTCTATAAAATGGGTAAAAGAGATATAAAAAAAAGAACGCATATATTCATATTACATACATTAGTAAGTGTCAATCATAACAGGTATTTGACGATCGATAGATCCAGTGATGGGGCAAGAAATCCTCCACTACCGTCGTGAGGGATTCCTTGCCCTAATCCTGGATAGATCAGAAAGTTTCGATTGCATATACACAGGGATGGGATCGAGTCCAATATGTACTCACGAATCCGAGTCAGTTTCATTACCCAAGTTTCATCGATTTCTTCAGATGTTGACACTGACAAAGCTGACTGACTTAGGTATGCGACAGGTTTTTCACGATTTACACCCACACTACGGTCCATCGTACCCGACTTGCACGTAACAAATAAGTATCACCCGTGACAATTAAGTGCCCAATAATTTACCTGAAACGAATCCGAAAATGAGTCACCTCGATGCGACGAGAACGTCACGCATCCAGCTATAAAATTTCTGGTTTTATACCGAACAGCCTCCGTTGATTAACTCACTTATAGCTAATTAATTGGATCACGAGTGACGTACAATTTTTAAGACTGGACGTACCAAAATTTATAGGGTTTTAGAAAAGACAAGTAGATCTGAACATAAGTTTGAGAATATTTTTTAACACTTAAGCCTTTTACTTCATTTTAATCCAGTTTTTTCTTTTTTGATTTATTAATAGTTATATGTCATAATTCATAATGTTTGTATATTATAAATCATGTTAAGTTTCATGTATTTCTTTACTTTTTTGGAAATTGTTTATTAAATATTTTCACAAAATTTTCGTATGCTCGTATAAACTATAAGTGAGAAGCATTCAGTATTAAAAATTAATAATAAGAGAACAGTGTAAATAAGACTTTTTGAGAAACATTTTAAGGGAATAACTGATGTTTTCAGCTCTTTTTATATTGCTCTCGGGAGCTTAACTAGGAGCTTAAAGAAGGTAGATTTAACCAAAGAGAAAATGACGAAGTAAATGTACAACTCCTGCAACACTTATATATAATCAGAGAAAATAATCCCAAACTTATGGCCAGTATTATATCTAACTAAATCATTTTCATTTGCCAAAAATCATGTACACGTATGCCTGCTCTATCACACGTATTAGATACTGGGAAAAATTCGTCTGGATTCCAATTGCACTTGCAAGAAAGATGAATGAATTCTCTAAATTAAAGTATACAATTAAAATACAGGAAATAAAAAACAAATTCCACGTGGATTAATATAAATTAAGGATGTATAGGCTATACATATACTTAAACAATGCTGGCATGTTGAATTTGTTATTATAGATTCCTAT
>NW_017177087.1:427972-432716 GCF_001652005.2 Ceratina calcarata
CGGATTTTGTCAACATCAATAAAATGCCAAATAATCATACTTAACTCATTAAATATCGAAATTAGAAGAAAAGTGCACTATTTTTAAATATAGGAAATGCGTTTTTCTGAGGTACATAAACTTTTGGTATTGACTATATAGCCAATACATCCTTAAAGTAATCATTGTACATCATTGAGCTATAAATTTATACGAATTTTACCCAGTAATTTCGTTAATTAGGAATCATTTCATACATTATAAAAACGCCGTTAGGTACCGGTTGACAACGATCACGTTTCTTCGAATGTTTAACGACGAGCTGACAACGAGTGCAGGTGCAATCGGTTGAACAAAAAGTCGTGTGTTCTCTCCAGCTAACTTGGAACCGTTACAGAGACCCACGAATGGATTTAAGTACAGATTAAATTTCGTAAAGTGGAACGAGATAAAAAACGAGCGGTCGGTGAGGGACGGGAAAGGAGGGAAGGAGAATGCGTTTAAAACCCTGTAGCGTAGAGTGTAGATATAGAAATTGCGAGGTAAATGGGATTATCGTATCGATGGGACGAGTAACTGAATTTGCATTGGTGATTTCGTGAAGAAGAAATAGGCCAGAACAGCGATTTTAAATATTACACACTATAGTTCTTTTAAAAATTGGTTAGCATTTTGCAACAGTGAAATTATAATAAAATAATAATCCTTTATTTCAATCTTGCAGTCAAGAAATGTGGATTTGGTTTAGGTTTGGAGAGCTTAGGGTAACAAATGGTCAGCTCGATTTTGGTATGACTGCCCAGTTGGATTTTCTAATCATTCGCAGCAACAAGCAGTCACAAACCATACGACCGTCTGTTGCACCTAATTAAAAGGATTTATTCTTTTATGATCACATCGAAGTGCTAGGAAGATATTTTTAAAGATATGATTGAAAAGAATCAATTTAACATTTATTTCACATTTATTTACATCATTCTGTACATGTTTTATACTGAATATTTATTTAATCGTTGGCTGGAAGCATCTAAAGGAGGAGGAGATTCTACACAGATTTCTATTAACATAATTTCGTGTAACATAAAGAATCGCTGCTCTAGAGAGAAGCTTCTCCCGAGAGACGTTCCGATTTAACATGAAAATGATATTTTCACGTGAAATCGTTCTTGAAACTCACGGGAGTCGAAGATGGATTCTCACCGATTCAAATGAACTCGTCGAAACAAAGGAGAAATCGCGGCTGGCGGAACAGATAGGCGAGCAAAAATAATTGTTCGGCAAAACGAAAACGAATTGGGATATAGTGACTAATAGAAAGACGTGTAGTGGTTTAAACCGCGAATATATCCTAAGCTGTAGTTAGAGAAAAAGATAAAAGAAGAGTTTAACGTTTTAATAAAAAAGAGAAACTCGTAGCGGAGGATTTGATGCTCGAGCGAGCACGCAGAGGGATGATAGAATTTCAGCTGTCGTTACTTTCCATTTCTATAATTTTCTTCAACGTCCCATGGGGAACGGGAATTCTACTGTTTAAAGAGCGAAGACTAGCCTAAAAGGCTTATAATTTATTTCGTTCACAAGCTCCTTTATATTTGTTTACACGTTTAAAGCTGTAGAAAATTGATTTTGAGCGATCGCTGATCGTTTTAGTACATACAGGGTGTCGCAGAAAAAATGTTAGAGCCGAAAATATGTGATTCTGCAGGTGTTTCTGAACAATTTCCTTTAGCAAAATGCAAAGTGAGGCAAGGTTTTTAAATTATTAGCGAAAAACAGTGATCAATGAGAGCACGCGTAGGGCAAAAACTAGAGCAGCCACGGATAGCTCTGATCGTGACACTCGGCCGTGGCTTAGCGCGAACTCCACACGTGCTCTTATTGGCCAGTGTTTTTCGTTACTAATTCAAAAACTATGCCTCAGTTCAGATTTTGCCAAAGAAAATTGTTATTCAGAAACGCCTACAGAATCACCTCTCGTTGGTTCTAATACTTTTCCTGGGACACCCTGAATAAACGAGCGATATTCCGTAGCCGCGTCCACTATGCATTAGTGTGATTTGCATCGGTTTTAGTGAGCTGTCTTTTCTTTAGAAACGAACTAACGACTTCCAAATGGATTCTGTAATGTTACCCTTTTAACCAGCTACGGACGTAACATGAATTAACTCATGAAACTGTTTATAATTTCAACAACAAAATCCAAGAAATTGAAATGGAAGAATTTACCCAAAGAATATAAATGCGTTGCATTATCCAAAGAATTTGAAAAATAGATTGAGTATAAAAATCTAGTCATATAAAATTTCGTTAAGCTGCATTGCGAGTTGAGGAATGTCCTGGTTAAGAGGTTTCAAACGGAATCGCGACGAAATTAATTCGACGTAAGAAGAAAAGAGAAAAGATTTTTAGGCTACTAGGAATTATCTGAAGGATATTTTTCCTTCCTTAAATGGGTTAGAAAAATGAAGCGATGAGAGGAGAGGGAGGGAAGCGTACGAACAGTAGATAGAAACTAGCGCGTGAAGATAAGGGAGAGTTGAATGCGTGCGTGCGTGCGTACACTTGTAATCCGCGTATCTGTGTGTACGGAAATGAGACGAAGAAACGGAGATAATGTACTTTAAGCGTAATCGTTAAGGGATTAAAAAGGAAAAAAAAAAAGATAAAAAACAAAACACGACTGCACTGAAGCGACTCGAGCGAACCACGGAAAACTGGCTGACTTTGTATCCGGGCTACTCCCCCCCTTAACTTTCCCTTAACTCTTCCAGGTTGAAACAATCGTATAGTTTATAAATAAATCTTATAAGCGAGTTATCAATCCTCTGACTGTGAACGAATACGTATATGATTTTCCCATGTAAAATTAGATGGGTTAATTTTATTCATTACGTACAATAGACGCGCCGTAAACGTTAAAACATGTGATATGAAGAGAGCAACGTAATTTTTAAAAAAATGTGAAGTGATATAATAGTATGGAATTTTATGGAATAAGTGGAATTGAATTTCCACGCGGTTCACTGCTGGAGGATACAATAACGAGAGATTATTATTATTGTAGGCTAAATATAAAAATGTTAACGAAAGCACAGGGTGCGAGATAAGGAAAACGAAGATCCTCGAAGAGTTAAGCTAATCACTAAGCGGTTCCCGTTCGCTCGAGTCGAACAATTTAGGATTTAAGCTGTACTTGGTTACTACGTCGAACAGGAGGGAATAGAGGCTCAGAGCGGACGTTTCGGAGCGAGACGGGTTCGAAGTCCGGTCGTTTTTAAATAATCGCTGAGAACCGTTCGGAACGTTTCGAAACGCTAAAAATAAGAAAGAAAAGAAGAGAGAGAGAGAGAGAGAGAGAGAAAGAGAAATATAGAATTAAAAGAAAATGTTAAATACGTAAAAAAGAGGTAGAATTAGGGAATAAGATCGGACGAAACGACTTGGCTTTCGAAAGTGCTACGTCGCTCGCGTCGTAAGAGGCCGAACTATTGAATTCGAGAATAATACGTTATCGCGCCCGATAATGTATTATACCTATATAAAAGATAATTTATTATATATTGACTAACGTAATTGTATATTGTATAGACGGCGATGAAACGTTGCACCGCGTTGATCAGCAATAAGAAAAAGAAGATTCCCAAGAAACAAAGAGTGTATTTTTGTTTCTCGTAGGTAATGTGAAATTTTCAAAAAGAATAATGAATGTATGAACGGCTCATGGTTTGCCAACCTTCTCGCTCACGTCCCCTTTCGATCGAATTCAGTTCTCCTCTAACAGTGACTGTAATTAATAACGTAGAACAGTGCCGTAATGAAGGTATGAAGCGCTTGTGACAAATGTCTAACTTGTGCCTCCCCGTAACCCAATAATGACAAAACAAACTTAAAAATTTTAATGCAACAAGTTAAACTTTACTAAACGCAATATGTTAAGTACTATTAATACAGGTCAAATAAAATAAAAACAGGGTCGGTATCTTTCGTTTCGCGCCCCAAACCCAGTTGCGGCACTGACGTAGAATGTTTTTTATTCCTTCTATTGGTAACACAAGATCTGTACAATTCCAGGGAGGCTATGCGCCCTTCCACGAGGGTTGGGAAACCATGGCATAGATAAATAGAAATAGAAAACGAATCGCGGAGAGTAAACGCAGAGAAATCAATTGTTAGTGCAATGTTTTATTGTTAAATACGCAAGTTAACGATAATTCGAGTAACGGCGCGCGAGCGGTCAGTCTCCGAGGAATGAAGTCTTCATAACTATTTGCGTATCGCTTTATTGTTATACGAACAGTGTAAGGTACGATTACGATTAAAAAAAAAATATGCAACGGGAATGTTCACCCTGCGGTATCCATCGATTTTACCGGCGGTTTCGAGACGCGTTCACGTGATCACTGCGTGCATTTCAACCCCTTTCTATTCGTTCCGGGGAACGAGGATCACTCCTTTTTACCTTAACGTTTTCCAATACGTTTTCCGTCGTTGTATCGTTTATATACAAGGTGGCTCACCAAATATTACCACCTTCGATTATTATACGTAGTAAAGAACGTTTATTGTGATCTATTTTGTAGAATACTTTATTACGAATGATAATTCACTGCACATGTATTTAATAGAGACTAAATTCTCTATAAGGACGATATCATCCATAAATGATTGCATTTCACAACACTGTTGACGAAGCTATTAGTAAGTAAGTATTAAGGTTTTATGAGCCCTTACGTAAAAACGATGACAGAGCATTGAAATTTTAACA
>NW_017177087.1:434671-463281 GCF_001652005.2 Ceratina calcarata
CAGTTGAAATAATGTCAATTTCGATGATATCGATATGATGATTTATGATAGATATAAAGAAAAGGATGATCCCTTGTCGTCTTCCGGGTAGAATATCCTGAACGACTGCACTGGTTATCCTCACGCATCGAACTTTATCGCTTCCCCAATCACGACGATACCTCGGAATCGCCGGTACACGATTCTAAATAAAATAGGTATTATAACGCGAGATACATTTACACGTTTACGAAAGACGAGATACGTTTTTTAATTGATAGGAGAAGAAAACGTTTTATTTTTCCTTCTTTTTCTACGGTTTTCCTGCTGTCTTTCATTCAGTTCATGTGGAACCCATTTTCCCATCTTCTGGACCTTTCTGGCTTTCAAACGTATGGAGACGGCTTCTCGTGTCACATTTAATTGATCCGCGAGTTGTTGTTGCGTTTGAGTGTCATCCTCATCCAACAATGCTTGCAATTCGCTGTCTTCAAACTTTTTCGGTGGTCTTCCACGTCCTTTGTTTCTCCACTTTTGAATTTTTTGAACCACTCAAAGCACTGTGATTTACCAAGAGCATGCTCACCGTAAGCTTCGACAAGCATTCGATGCGATTCTGCAGCAGTTTTTTTTTCAAATGATAACAGAAAATCAAAGCTGCCCGCAAATCGTAATTTCCAGGCACAAAATTCGACATGTTCAACGCTATTAAAAACTATGCTGTTGTATGAAACTTGTATGGTTGTGAGTTGATAATCTTTATCAGATGTCAAAACAAGAAAATGGCGTTATTGGCGCGGTATTACATTGGCAGCTAGCGCCACGTATGCAAATTCCGGTTTCATATGTACAGACCTGGTATTTAGCAAGATGGTGTATAATTATTGTCAACGGGTAAAAAAAAGAGAGAAGAAAAGAAAAAACGTTCATTTTACTGTTAACCAACCAGATTTTTGTTCAAGCAGTTAATGTCGACGTTGATGAAATTTCATCGTTGTTAACTTAACGATCTTTGCGACGCGATTCGATCAATAAATTCATTCCCAAAGAAAGCCCTTTGATCGTTTTTAATTTGTCGAATGTTTGAAGATCGGTTAAAATAAATGTTAATCCTTTCGTTACCCTAGACGAGATATCTCACCAACCGGTGCTGACCGATTAATGCTTTTGACGAGATATCTCGCCAGTCAGCTGCAATGTGAGATATCTCATCAAAAACGTTAATCGGGCAAGATATCTCGTTAAAAACGTTAACCGGTTGGCACCGTGCCGCGAAATATCTTGTCTAGGGTAGCGAAAGGGTTGATAACAGTCTTCTTGGATGCAAGCAACATGAACTTGCAATGAGACACAAGTAAATCTACGAACATTGTTAAGGTGACAGAAGACTACTCAAGAGTAAATCGAAGTTAGACGAACAGTGATCAGGGGGGATTAAACGTGGGGCTAGCTTTAGGCCTCAACATCCAAAAGGCGAGTGAGCTCGATTTATGAGAATAAATTGAAAAAATAATAGCATAGTTTTTATTTATAATCACAAAATGATCATTTTTGCTGCCTTTGTGGGCCCCACATTCATTTTAGTCCCAAGCCTCGTAAATCTTTAATCCATCCCTCACAGTGATTATATTCTTTTACACTGTTGTTTCTCTTTTCATGTTAAAATCGTTAATTTTTCGCACGTGCATAGTGTAATAAAATCGTTTAGTAAATTATGATTCACTAATCGATTCGCATCGTTTCATCGACATTATTGTCGTTGTAAAACATAACGTATAGTTAAAACCTCGCAAATCTGTCGACGTTGGTGAAGCAATCGGTCGGTTTCTTAGAAACTAGAGAGGCAAGCGATTGCGCCAATAGAGAAGTACAAATTACTAATGGGGAAGAAAGGAGGAGAGGGTGGGAGAGCGAAAGGTAGCGAGAATGCGAGAGCGAGCGAGTGGGTGAGAGGCAGTATAAACATGAGAAGAACAGTGAAAATGTGAATAAAATCAATCATTGAAGAATGAAATAATGTGACCAATAATGAGGTGTAACGTCTGACGTTTAGTTTCATCGCTTTTTATTCGATTACCTTTCATTGTAATTATTGCTTGTAATAATTAATTCGGGATACCTTGAATACAAAAAGTAATAAACAATGTTAGCCCGTCTTTTGTCTATCTTATCCGCCTCCTAATATACTTTTTAATTCCTTAATCAGGACGGCCACCAGCGCGTCATCATGGTATCCATTCTTAGGATAAGAAGTGTAAATTGTGATTAGTCCTGAAGTATTCGAGATAGAAAAAAATTGTATACGATCTTTTTTGCAAGTAAAAGCAGTACTTACAACTTCTATTTGAAGCATTTCTCGAAATTTTGAGACAAAAAAAATTTTTCTTTTTCCGAGATTTTTCCAAGGGGAACCCCTTCAGATTTTCCAAAATTTTCGTTTTTTGCTAATAACTCTCAAACGGTTGGGCCTACGGGAAAATTGCATGAGATCTTTCTTGTAGAGGACGACGAGATCTACAATTTCTGTATAAGAACTTTTCGCTAGCTTTAATAGTTTACGAGTAATTTGCGAAAAACTGTTTTTTCGTTTTTCGTCAATTACTCGTAAACTATTAATGCTAGCGAAAAGTTCTTATACAGAAATTGTAGATCTCGTCGTCCTCTACAAGAAAGGTCCTATACAATTTTCTCGTAAGTCGAACAGTTTAGGAGTTACTGAGGAAAAACGAAATTTTTTGCTAAAAGTTCACTATTTCGACGGTGAGACGGCCGGATTTCGTCAATACCAATAAAATGGCAATTTATCATACTTAACTCGTTAAATACTGAAGTTAGAAGAAAAATTCATAGAACCTTTCTTGTAGAGGACATTAGTGCCTACAACTTCTGTATAAACACTTTTTCGATAGCGTTGATAATTAATTAATAAATCAAATTGTTTATTGAAAAAACTTTTTCTTCGTCTAAGCGATGTTTCAGGGAAAAGTTGTAGCTCCAGTTGCCAGATACAAGAAAGGTCCTATGCAATTTCCTTCTAACTCCACCGTAAACAGCGATTGCCGACTGCATTTTGAGTCCCATTGGGCCCCATTCGCTGTCCCAACGATTACACGGGCGCTGCCACTCTTTAATAATACATTCTCAGTGGTCACAGTCGGGCCCCTTCCAGCATTCGAAGTCGGGCCCTTTCGAAAGTTAGCCTCTTGGTGCAGCACTCGTATGAGAATCCTGAAATTCTGTGTACGAGCACTCTCACTACCTCTCTGCCTCTAAGGCCTTGAATTGCTATGGCAACAATTGTTGTCGACAAGCCACCGAGCTGTCAAACATGACAGAGAACATCTTTTTAATTAAAATATTCGTCAAGTATCGTACCATTATTTAACAATTATACGTGCGAAACTTGTTAACGAACTTATAAAACGAATTATAGTAAAAGATGTAAATAGTTGCAAGAGCTCGAGCTCTCGTCACGAAGTTCTCTATGAACGAATTCAAAAAAGCTGTGTAGCTTCAAATATTTTTTATGAAATCCACGTAGATAGTGAGAAGGTAGACAATGTCGCTCTACTTTGATACACGCGTGCAAAATCCTGAAACCGCGTCGATAAGCACTGACGCGAACTGGCATGCAAATTATCCTCTGCTGGCCGTCGCTGCGTATTCCCAGGACAAGGGTGGTTTCGTGACGATTTATGATGATCAGGGAGAGCTTATGCAGGAAGTTGAATCGCCCAGACATTCCGTTGCCCAAGTAACTGCCCTTGGATGGCATCCAGAGAGGAGGTGGCTCGCAGTAGGATGGGAAAGCGGAGAATTGCGGGTCAGCAATCCTTTTCAACTTCGTAAAGATACTTCAGCATCAAATAGAACAGATCTTAAAACTGAAATGCTGTTCAGGTATGGCCAGGCGATACCGGCACAGCAGAATTCAACTTAGTAGTCACTCCGCATCGTGATTCCATCACGATTCTGCAATGGAGCCAGCATGGAGGAAGGCTGGTATCTGCAGACTCGGCTGGGTCCATAGTCGGTTGGAAGATCGACTCCAGGGGTCAACTGTTAATGATGTTCCATCATGAACTGAAAGACTCCTTCACGCAAATAGTATTCAAGACTGTTGCCCCAAAGTCGATGATGGACATAAGGTAGAGTAGGTAAATCACTTGACTCCACGTTATTCGTAATTTATATGTACTCCAAATTTATTTTTAGCGGTTTGGCGAGAGCTGCAGTGGCAGGAGACGAGAGAGCGTTGGACATGTTCAGCTCTTGGCGCCCTCGAACAGCTGCACCTACAGCATCTGTTATTCAGAAAGATAATCACGCCTTTTATATAGGGACCACTGGAGGTGTAATTTACTTCGTCGACAATCAGGGACAGTGCGCGGAAATTCTTAGCACGAACGGTGCCACGTTACAGTTTCTCCTACACCATCAGACCAGAGATTCTTTGATCGTTATGACCGACGGTTTGAACATACAGCACTTTCAAACAGATCCCATTACAGGCCGACTGACCGAATTAACAAAAGTAATTTAAACATTTGTTCTACTGTAGTCGTTACTTTGTACAAATTTCAACGTTGTCCATTCGCAGGTGAAACTTAGCAGTAGGTCAGATGCATCGCGAACTGGTCCAGCGATTTGTTGGGCTGGGATAAACATTTTAGCGATTCTCACCGGCGAATTGGGCGTCCGTTGCTGGGATCTTCACACCGGAGATACCTACGTGCTCTCCCCATCGGATTCGATTATGGGAAGCATCGCCACCCCGCAAGAAATATGTACAAGCATATCTTTTTGCAAAAATAATGGTACGCTAACGATTGTTTGGTACAGAAAATCGAATAGATTATTCATTACATGAGTAACGTTTGGTTGCATAGGCACTCTAGCTGCGGGAACGAATTTGGGAACAATTTACTTATGGAAACGCAAAGTTGAAACCGATGGCGATGAGACCGGGTGGCCCGATGTTCCCGAATCTTGCAGCGTCCACGGTACCGTGAAACAACTCACGTGGGGCGCTTCTTTATTACGTAGTCCGTTACTCGCCGTGAACTGCCTCACAAACGTTTTCATATTACATCAGCAACCGATGTGCGCTATGTACAATGACGGCGTTTGCGCCAGCCAATTGAGTCCTACCCAGATTTTGATCGAAATCGACGGCACGACCCACGTGTTGAAAACTGAGATTCAAGTGCAGCTGGTAGCTGTCAATAAAGAATACGTGTCCGTCTCGTCTGGTAGACAAATAGTAACGTACAGGATGATCAGGGATACCTCTTTGAATACTACTTTGATCACCAATTTCAGCTGCGACACGGAGAAACTGTTGATTTACGATCACACTCTAATCGTTCTCACTCCTGTTGTTATACAATTGCGTTCGATGGAAGGTACGGTTGTTCAGACGTTGCCGACGTTGCCGGAGGAAGGCGAGCCGATCATTATGGACCTGACCGGGCAGTATCTAACGGTCGGGTCTTTGAACGGTATCTTGAAGATTTGGGATCTGAGTAAACGGGAAGCGAAGCTGCACACCAGAGCGATGCAAGCTTACGAGGCGATCAGCGATTTCGCCGAGATCATCGAGGCGAGTTGTAACGCCGATTGCCGCTGCGTGTCGATCACCGTCGCGATGGCCAATTTGATGCCCAGTCCGGTCCTCTACGTATGGGACATAGAAAGCGATCAGATACACGAGTTCGACTTTTCCGAGTCGAAGGATTTAGATGAAGACGAAACCGCGTTGGCTGTTAAATGTAGAGGAAGGCTGGTCACCGCGCATTGTTGGGACGCGGAAGATCCTAGACTGCTGGTGTGTCGAGCTCAGAGATTGGAGACGAGAGACTTAAAGCAATCGTCGAAATTAACAAACGAGAACGATTATGACGTGTCGAAAACGACGGTAGTCTTGGTATCGATGTTCGCTACGTCTGACCACGGGATCGTTGTCCAGGATATAAAACCCATCAAAGACGAGAATTGCCGAGTGTTAGGCGTTCATACTCCGTACTTAATTATCTTGAACTCTGAGAAAATCGCGGAGAGGAACAGTAAAATAACGAAGCTGCTTATGCGAGATTTTGAGGAACTCGGCGAGTGCGATTCCGCTACGAAAAAAGCTGTGCTGGATTTCAGTTTCCACATTAGCGTTGCCAACATGGACGAGGCTTTCAAGGCGATAAAGTCGATTAAGAACGAAGGGATTTGGAAAAGCCTCGCGCGAATGTGTGTAAAGACGAAACAGTTGAACATGGCTCTTCTTTGTCTCGGTCACATGAAACAGGCCAGGGCGGCGAGAGCTCTCAGAGAGGCTATGCAGGACGACAGTTTAAATTTGGAAGCGAAAGTAGGAATATTAGCCGTGGAATTAGGACTGTATAACGACGCTGAACGTTTGTTCCGCGAAGGTAAAAGACTGGATTTATTAGGCAGGCTACTGGAGGCACGAAATAAATTCAAGGAAGCGATAGAATTGGCCAGTAACGAGAATAAGATTTGCGAAAAGACGAGTTATTACAATTATGCGAAAGCCCTCGAACAAGAAGGGAAAATAGCGGAAGCTATAGAGATGTACACGAAGGCGGATTGCCATAGGTTCGAGGTACCGAGGATGTTACTTGCGAGACCCAGGGAGCTGTTAACGTATCTCAACAACTCCGAGGATACGGAAATCAAAAACTGGCACGCGCAGTACATCGAATCGACGGGAGACATGGAAGGAGCTTTGAAACTGTATGAACAGGCAAATAACACCTTAGCTATGACCCGACTGCTCTGCTATTTCGGCAGGGAGGACGAAGTGGGCGAACTGGTATCGCGGACGAACCACGCTGCTTCCGCGTACCATTTGGCTGCTCATTACGAGTCGAAAAACAACGTGACTCAGGCGATTCATTTCTATACCATTGCGAAAGCGTACACGAACGCGATCCGGTTGTGCAAGGAGCACGATATGTTCGAGGAACTGTGGCCCCTGGCTGTACTGGCTCCGAGGCAATCGCAGATAGACGTGGCGAAGTATTACGAGGAGAATGACCAACCGGATAAATCGGTTCTGTTGTATCACAAAGCAGGATTATTGCACAAGGCTTTGGAGATCGCATTCAAGACGAAACAGTACAGCGCGCTGCAATTGATCGTCATGGATGTGAACGCGGATTCCGATCCCGCTTTGATAGATAAATGCGCCGAATACTTCGTTCAAAACGATCAGATCGAGAAAGCGGTCGATTTACTCGCTACGGGAAGGAAATACCTCGAAGCTTTGGAATTGATGCAGAAGCATAATATTCTGTTGAGCGAGGATTTAGCTGAGAAAATGACGTTGGACAAAGTTGACAACGATCTGGACCATGAAAAGATTCGAATATCGATATTGGAGAGGATCGGCGAGATCGCATTCGAGCAAGGAAACTATCATTTAGCGACCAAAAAGTTCACCCAGGCTGGTAACAAACTGAGAGCCATGAAAGCGCTTTTAAAATCCGGAGACACGGAGAAGATCTGTTTCTTCGCTCAAGTGTCTAGACAAAAGGAAATTTATATAATGGCTGGAAACTATTTACAGTCCTTAGATTGGCAGAATCAGCCCGAAGTATTGAAGAATATTATCAACTTTTATTCGAAAGGGAAAGCAATGGATTTGTTGGCGAATTTCTACGTTGCCTGTGCTCAAGTCGAGATCGACGAGTTTCAGAACTACGAAAAAGCATTGGACGCTTTGAACCAGGCAGGGAGATGCCTAGCCAAAGTGACCACGACGAGAGACCTCGATATTCACAAGAGGGCTGTTGATCTTGTAAATAACAGAATAGCTGCGATCAGGCGTTATTTGGATATAAAGAAGTACGTTTATTTTAAATTGACATTATTTGATCAACCAAAGTGAGAAACCGATCGTTAAATATAAAAGTTTGAATATTTTTACAGGCTGTTCGATAGAGGTGAAACTAATGCCGCCATGCAACAGGTGCGACAGTTACTCGAATCTCAAGGCCCGGATTTGGAGAAATCGGTTCGACGGGGCGATCTGTTCGCGACTATAACTCAGCATTACATAGAGATCGGCGACACCGACAAGGCTCGCGCTACCGTAGAGGAATTAAAACGTTTAGTACCTGGAATTAATCTCGGTTATTACTACAATGTCGGAGTATTAGAAAGTCTCGGTTACAAAATGAAGATTCAACGCGAGGAAAGCTCCGACAAGGAAGACGATATCGAAGAACTTTTAGGTGAATAGATGTGTATATAATTTTGTAATTTGAATGCACCGAGTTAAATAACGCAATCCGTCCAGTCGTGTGATCAAGTATAGAAAATATTGATTTGGCTGATAAATCATCGTGCCTTTGAAGCCTGTCAGAACCAAGTGAAAGTTTCTTGTTATAAGTTCCTTAAAGAATGCAAGATGACTCGTTGGCCAAAACAAATTGAATTGTTATATCAAAGCGTTTGTATAATAAATATATATATGTATATTGTAATTTAGAAAATAATGAAGCTATATTTGGGAACGTGTTGGTTAATTCCTACCTGTGAACAATTTAGAAAAAAATCATCCTGCAACGTTTATTAATTAGACTTATACATAAACAGCCTTACTCCTTAAGGTTCCGAAATATCTTATAAAGAGACTATGAAGGGGAACGATAATTTAGACAGTATCCTCGTTGATTAACTCACATAAAATAAATAAAACGAATTACGAAGAGAAAACTGAAAATAGAACGAATAATATAAAATACAAAAACGTGTTGATCATTGAATAATTAAAATTAAGTCTCGTCTGATATTTTTTAAAACCTGAAATCTTGTTTGTGATATCCAGCGGTCTTTCCATTGACCAGGATCACTTCTTCTTTTCTTATAGTCTAACGTTAAAAGTACCACTTATCGATACAGTTTATTTTCGCTTCCTCACCGCACCATACAAAGCAACAACGTGTCAAAAACGTCCCATAAAGAAAACACACATATTCAAAGAGTTTTCTCCGGCGTCGGTTTTTTGCACGGCGACGCCACTTCTGGTTCTGATTCGTCGCCTTTTCGCTTTTTGCGCACCAAGTGAGATATATCGCTGGCGGGTTTCTGGGTTTTTGACGCAGAATCGCTTGTGCTGCTGCTGCTGCTGCCGCCACTGGGTCCGGCGCCGTTCGAACAACCGCCGGCTACTTTGCTCCTGATACTTTCTATCACAAGCTTGCAAGCCTCCTGCTTGAAGTCCTTCATATCAGATATCTTCTCTCGTATCTCCGGGAGCAGGTCTTTCAACTCTTGAATCTCCCCTTCGACGGTATAGAAAGAATCATCCGTCTTCGGCGGGTCCTTCATCTCTTCGAGTTCTTTGATTCGTGCTTCAAGAAGTTCCGTGGCCTTGTAGAATTCTTCGATGCTGGAGTCGAACTCGTTACCCAACGAATGCGCCAGAGCTAACTGATAGTGGATCTCGGCTATCGCCCTTGGTTCCCGCGGTTCAATTTGTTGCAGTAGATCTAAGCACTTCTGCAGGTCGCTCAATGCGCCTTGGAAGTTGCCACCCTCCATCGCTACTTCGCCCAGGAGCCGATAAGCGTCGGCCAGGAGTTTCCAACCAATCTGACCGCGTTTCAACAACACCACCTTCGCCAGCTCCAAGACTTCCCAGGCAATCTGTAACAAATGTTTTCAACGTCTCAATCTGTTTACGATACACTATGTATGCAGTCTATTTTCAAGGTGAATACAAAAATATATACCTGCAAATTGTTCACTTCTTCCTCTTCGTCCTCCTTTTCCAGATCCTCTTCTTCATCCTCTCCGTTCGCCACTCCGTTCTGTTCACGCGAACAAGATGGTCCATTAGCGTGGCCCGCGTCTTTGCTAGAACCAGCCGCTGGTTTTTCTTCGTCCTTCTGTTTTTCTTCATCTTTCTGTTTTCCTTCCGCCTGACCCTTCACTTTAGTATCGTCAGTCTCTTTAACGTTCACCTTTTCCGCTTCTTTCTTTTCAACGGGTTCTGCCTTCTCTTCCTTCTTTTCAGCTTCCAGTGGCTTACTTTCAGCTTTCGAATCCTCGTCTTTTTTTCCCGCGCCGGTTTCCTTCTTCTCCTCGCTGGTCGCTCCATCGCCCTCTTCCTCTTCTTTCTCGTCGACGTTGCTCAATTTTTCTTCCTCTGCTTCTTCCTCGTCCTCCTCTTCATCTTCCTCGGTGCCCTCTGTGCCCGGCACTCCACCACCTAGTACTCCGGCTTCCTCCCTGGCCAGTCCCAGAAGAGCGCGGCCATAGAGCAAGTACGCCTCACCCAGTTCATCCGCCGTATCGCCGTGTTTCTCGGCCAGCATCTGGCAGGCTTGCTCCAACGCGGACACAGCCATTGTGTAATCCCGTACCAACAGGTGACGTTTCCCGTGGGAGATTGCGGTCGCCGGATCGGTGAAGGCCGCACTCTCAGCTACATCAGCCATCTGCAACGTGAAACGAGTCTTGTTACCCCTTGTCGCCACTTAATCATGCTGCAAGACTGCGCTCCACAGTTCCTTAGAGATCTGAGAATTAATAGAAACTCCGCAACTTAAAATTAAATTTTCTCTTTGTTCCCTCGTTTCCAGCATTCATTCTCTTTGTCTTGTTTTATTATTACACCAGATCATCGCTACCTTAATCATCTAGTTGTGAATTCTTAACTTTTACAATCGCGAAGGATTGAAATTTGCAACGGCTGTTCTGTACAATCTACAAGAATGACAAGTTGGATAAAATAATTCTGGTCGAGGCACTCTTCCAAGGACCGTGGCGATCCTTTCAATATTTCAACTTGTTCAACATTTGATCCGCATCGATGATCGGTCGACATTCGCAGGAGAAAAATGCTCTTTGATCAACCGCCCACGATGACGGCGTGGAGCACTGTTAATGTCGTGATGCAATTAATACGTGTGCGGAATATTCCACCTACGCGTGCTACGTGTCATGCTTTCTCTGTAAAATGTAGATTATATTATGTTCTAACGCAGCGATAACTTATTTCTCTTCCTGGTTCAACGTTAACTCTGACTTAGTAAATAGAGAAAAACCATGGAATCCACGAATCCAGGCTAGAAGTATTCTCTTTTTATTTTTAAGTAGCTACCCCCATTCGTAATAGTCGAATAGCGTGTAGGCCGCGAGCTTTCTATTAATTGTAGTAAATATACAATACATGAAGGTAAAGATTGTAAAAATATAAACATTTTTTTAAATGATTCTAATTTCATTTGAAATCTGAATAAAAAATAACTGGGAGGATATCCTAGTCCTTAAATCAATGTGTTTCCCTTAGGAAGAGGGAAGTAGTGGTTTAGATAGCTAAATGCATTGAAGGAGCAGAGTTTAAACAAATGTTTCAGAGGGGAGCATTTAAATGTCTGTGGAGTATCGTGTCAACATAAGAACAATCGTGAGAGGAGCTCGTTAAGAGACAATCACCGTTCTCCTACAAATGCTGCAAACAAGCTCCTAACGAGCAGAGATCCCCGGTAGCGTTCCGCCGCACTGATTTTTAATGGACCACCGCAAGACGATTAAGCTAGTAATTATTGAGATAAAAATATGATGCTCTCACGACATAGCTAAGTAAATCTTCGATGATATCAGTTGCAAATCGATAGCGCGCAGAATCTACTTACAGTTTCTTTATATTAAAACTTGAGGAACTCATCTCGTTACTGGTTATTCTTTTTTAAAAAGTCTAGCGATACAAAAATATATAAAAGTCTCCTTTTATAGACAAAGGAACCGTGGGACTTTAACACGTCTTTCAAAAAGACGGAATGAAGGATTTCAAAGGAACAATCACGGGGCTGACAGTGCGGATAAAGAATCGTCTCATCATCCTTAATAAACCTCGGCAAGAAAAACCGACTGTGAAAAGAACAATCTCAGGATTCAGAGTCGGTTAAGAAGAGTGGACAGATGCAACCCGAGGAAACGAAGAAAGGGACTGAAAAAGAGATGGAGAGAGAGAGTATCATCGGACAGGGTTGTCCGCAGCATCCGGGTGGGGCGGTCGTGGTGGGTGGTACGTCGGTCGATTTTCGTGAGCTTCGACGCAGAACGGTGAGGGCGTGCTGGTCGTTTAACACCCCTTCTTCGCAGACGGTGGAAACTTGGTCGAAAACACCACTACTTGCTGCGTGCTCCGTACCGTACGGGGGTGTCGATCGGCCAGTGCGTAACTGGCGTCTGTCCGTGCGGTCTCGTGCGGCTTTCAGTGGGCTGCCAGCGGTCGACTACCACCTGCATGGATGGAGCCCACCCGTGTACCCAGGGCCCCAGGTCCGCTTCTAATTTTCCTCGTCGTCACGCTGACCCTCACTGTCGCAGGTAACGACGATGTCACTCCATTTTTACGATCTTCTATGTTTTCTCTCCAAACGGAATTTTATTTTGAACGTGTACGTCCCCTCGAACCGGCTTCTCGATCCTCAGAAACAGTGGCCTCACACAAGTGACGATCCGATGGATAAACTGGCTCGTTTCGTCTTAACTATTTCTTAGACGCGTGTATGTTCAATTATGAGTAGCGTTTTCCCTTGGAATTTCACATTTTGTTTGTAGACTACGCAATCAGCTGATCAGAAGAATTTCCATTTTGAGGAATGAATGAAATTTGTTACTTGTGGAAATTATACCTAGAAACAATTAGAGGAGAAGTTTCTGTACCTAAAACAGTATCGGGGCATGTGATTTTTCTAATTCAGTAGATATTTCCATTGAACCCGCTCGCCACGTTGAAGACCGGCAATGTTTAAATCTTCTAATGGGATAAACGCGCGAGCGAATAAACTCCTTACTTGCATACCTTAGCTAGCGGTTTACATATCGTAGATGTAAATTTCATTACACAGTTACAATCGCTTATACCAATAAACTGATTTTTTTGCAATTTTAATGTAAAATTTGTTTAAACATATCTGATCGCTGCTATTTCTATGCCAAAGTCAAGGGATATTTGATATAAAAAAAACATGAGGCGTAAAATACAATACAATACAATTTTTCGAGTAATATAAATAAACTTGTTACAATAAAGCCTCTTCTTAGATTGTAAGTTCCTCTGTTAGAGAAGTCAGCAACCACCGGTTGAATTCATCGCATCGTGCATTTTTTTGCACCGGAGAAGAAAAGGAGAGCTTGAGGGCTGACAAATATTTCTACGTCCTTTTCCTTTCAACGACGACTTTCGGATTTCTTATCCAATAAAATCTTTCTACAACGCGCGGTCTGGCCGTGACGCGAATACGAGCCTTTCTTTCCTCGGTGGCGCGCAATGAATGCAGAGAACCTCGGATTTATGGTCGTTGCAAAATCGTTTTTCTCTTAACGAAATTAACGGAGAAGATCCATTCCCAACAGTAGAATCCGTAGCAGCCAAGCCTCCAAGACGTAATGCTTTAAGTAGTATGACTCGACGCGTGGTCAGACGCTCACTATTGCGTAGGTCAAATATCATATTTCATTTTTAAAAGAAGGCTGATTTCACGTGCGAGGAGAAATTTTAACGAGAAGTCTATTACGTTTGACTTCTTATCACAGATCAGACATTTGCAGTTTTATTACTCTGTCCTTGAAGAACCTTTTATTCTCTTCAATGAAGGACACGGTATCTTATAAGAATTCTTCAATATCCCAAATATCTATTATTTCTGAGCGTTACATATTTTAGACATTCATTTCAACATCGTGCAAACACTTTTTAAAGAAAACTGTTGTAACTCTTCTCGACATGGTTCCATTAATGTGCCAGAGAGTCGATCACCGACTTACGGAGACTTAATAACAATGAGAGCACTCTGCCACAAAAGAAATAAGACTCGAGAGCTGTAACATTCACTTTTTACTGGATAACAAGACTTCGATGAGTTGTTACAGAACGTTCTTTTTCTGTTCCAGCAACGGGACTGTTATGCGGTGCTATAATGTCGGATCACTGGGAGGAAGTTAGTTGGGATAAAGAGGCCCTGACCCACGCGAACGTCACCCTTACGTGGTACCTGGACGGTCAGGTGGCATTGCTGGAATCCGGTCACAAGAATCATCATCCTGGCAGGCGACCCACCTTCCTCGTGCCGATGTACGGTGGCATTTGGATCATGTGCGTCTCACTCACGGGTAAGTCACGAGATTTTAGAGTAATAATTACAATATCAGAAACCCTTTGCGCTGATCCTGAAGTTCAGACACATTGAGTCTTATGTTGATTTAACATGACGAGTAAAATAATATTTAATTTAAGCAATATAAAGTAATATACACATACATAAGATTACATAAAAGTCGGTCAGTTTTTTTAATTATTTTAGTAGATTGTCAAATGGTTAACTAAGTCTTTTCTTTGGAGAATTTCAAGCCTTCTTCGATTACGTTTTTGTTAAGCAAAAATGAAAAATGACCGTGAATATTCAATACTAGACATCCGTGGGGAATTCAGCGTAGATATGTAGTAGTATGCGCAATTAGAATGGAACGCGTTCTGTATTCTATATGCGTACACCACCTTGACTCTGACCACGCTATCGACCAGTCGATTACGATCTGAAACACCGTACTGCTGTCCGACTAGGTGCACGCCACGACCGTGAACATCTTGTACGTTGAAAGCAGCAATCACTTTCACCGTACTAAGCAGGGAAAGCTTGAAACTACTAACATTCGTTGTGATGGATCAATGCGGCTGCTATTTTCATTCTTTTACACAGAAGGATTATTTTTGCTTGATTAATCAAGGCAGAAGGATTTACGACTATTTCTTTCCTCGTGCAGAAACTGACGGTAGAAAAAATTTTGTAATAGTGTGCAGTTTAATCAAGTTTCACGGTAGAATTCTTAACACAATCGTGATTCTTATCAAAAGTGAGAACGTTTGGTTGTGGAATTTAATAAGAGAATACAGCTGGATTCTTACTGACAAAAAATTAGGTCGTTCTTCTCGGGAATAAGAAAAAAGTTAGTGACGGTATCAAAGGGCGTAACGCGGATGCGACCAGTCAAAAATAAAGGTCGTACCTCATGTACACTTACGGCCTTGATTCTCTGATTTTTTTAGTAATGTCGAATGAAACTTTGATGGAAAATGGAAAATTGAATCTGCACTGTAAACGACATTGTAACTACGGCACACAGGGTTTCGTATGAAATGCTTGTTAAACGACACGTGGCACGTTAAAAGGCTATGCATATTCAGTTAAATTTTCCGTTTAATTCAATATTTCGTTAAATCAAATATTAACTTGACCAGCAACGAGGCTACCGCGAAATGTGAAGATTTAGCGTTACACGGGGGACGATTATCCCTAATGAGCATTCGAATCGATATTCCCGAGTATCGATTTGTTTTGTTATAACAGTGCTCAGGGAATGTTAGAAAAAAAGGATAATTGTAGCGAAACACTAGGGGATCATCTAGTTTAACGACAGAATCTCGTTATATGAGCGAAGCTTAAAGACGGCACAGTTAAAAAAAAGAAAACGTCTGCACGTTCGAAGAACTTGAAAAATCCTCTTCCAATAATTCCGCGACTTCGATGACAAACGATGCAATTAGTTTTAGCCAGCAACCATCGAAATCAATAATTTTATTATTAATTTCTACCAGTGCACTCCGTTAACGAGCTATGCAATTATTTCCAGCTTCAAGTCCTCGTTGACTAACGAGGCAGCTTCTCGCGAATCACAAAATCCCGTGACAAATTTCTTGAATGTCTCGAAATTGCGTGCGAAAACCTTTTCGTGCTTCACGACGAATCGTCTCTGAAGAGACTTGAGTATCGGGATTGAAACTTTCCGACTGGAAACTCGTCCGCTTCCGACGAGCTTGCAGTAGCTTTTCAGCTGCGTGGGCGGTCAATCGACGCTGATTTTACGTCACGATCGTTTAATTTTCTCGTTTCATCGAAAACGTCGAGGAACTTCGAGCGAAAAATCACTATTTCAATCTTCTTCCATAAGTTTCAGTGAAAATTCGTGAATCACTTTGTGATCAAATGAACTTGACCTTCGAAAACGCGAGTTTGCGTAACTAGTTCGTGCAGTTCTTTTTTGGGGAACTTCCTTTGATGGTTTCTGGTCACGGCAGGCACGGATCGTTTTGTTTAAATCAACCTATGCAGTCACCTAGTCAGTTTAAAATTGTTGACTTAAATCTAGGGGCTCGATACGATCTAATGCAGTCTCGTTCTTCTCCCTTGATAAACATGTCGCTACTCCATCATTTGCAAAACGTTGGATTTTACTAATCGCTTCTATTTATAACAAAACTCCTGAAGCTTTTTTTTCTTTACTTTCTTATTCGTCTTCAGTGTAATTCTTCTAAATGTTTTCGATTCGACGGACCGAATTCCGTCTTTAATTATTCGTAATCCAATCTTTTCCATTTTTTATCACATGTGAGGAGACCCGGAGACCCACTGAACTTCAGTTAGTCTATTTATGCCACAGAATTTATTATTACTCGATTCTTCCAAGTTTCCGAGACGACCTTCTTTCTTCATCAGTTTCCCTGACATTTCACGGATATTCACGTTCAAGTTCACTCTACTATTCGAAGAACCGATAGTACATATTCGGAATCTAATATCGAATCATCTCACGACCCAACTATTCCGTGCAGTCGAGACTTGTTAATCTGAATAGATAGGTATGCGCTCATCACTTGGTACTAGTCAGTTTAAAATTGTTGACTTAAATCTAGGGGCTCGATACGATCTAATGCAGTCTCGTTCTTCTCCCTTGATAAACATGTCGCTACTCCATCATTTGCAAAACGTTGGATTTTACTAATCGCTTCTATTTATAACAAAACTCCTGAAGCTTTTTTTTCTTTACTTTCTTATTCGTCTTCAGTGTAATTCTTCTAAATGTTTTCGATTCGACGGACCGAATTCCGTCTTTAATTATTCGTAATCCAATCTTTTCCATTTTTTATCACATGTGAGGAGACCCGGAGACCCACTGAACTTCAGTTAGTCTATTTATGCCACAGAATTTATTATTACTCGATTCTTCCAAGTTTCCGAGACGACCTTCTTTCTTCATCAGTTTCCCTGACATTTCACGGATATTCACGTTCAAGTTCACTCTACTATTCGAAGAACCGATAGTACATATTCGGAATCTAATATCGAATCATCTCACGACCCAACTATTCCGTGCAGTCGAGACTTGTTAATCTGAATAGATAGGTATGCGCTCATCACTTGGTACTTAGTTAACCAGACCATGTCATTTGATAAAAAGAAATGTAATAATAAGCTTTGCACTTTGTTAAAACGAATATTGATATAATTAATGTTTAACTAAAGTAACCTTGACCAGAAAAACCGATCTAGCATAAAGAATAAAGTCGCTCTAATATAATACCATATAAAAGTCGATTTCAATTTATTTCTTTTCAGGGCAAAGGTTTAATATTTTTATATTAAATTTGCTTGTGTGATTAGAACTCTTAGAAATACTTTAATTAAAAATCGGGGCGTTGGCGAGAGGGACGTATGCGTATTTCACAATTCTGTTGCTCTTTAACAAAGAACTAGCGTGAACGCGACGTCGTTCCTCTGTTCTTTTCATCGCTTCCCGTGTTTCAGAGGAGGAAATACGACTACTGGGTCAGGTAGGTTTCCCGCAAGAAAGGTGCATTAACTACTTGACGCCTGACGAAGCACACGAGGAGATTCGTGCCGCATGGCAGAATCGTAAGTACGGTATATGTTACCTTTCTTCTCCCACGCGTTTCATCTCTTCGTAATCACGTGCGATCACTGAATTTATTTTTTCGCTAACTGTGCATCGAAAATGTTTCAATAACGTCCTTTAACACAAAAAATGTTTTCGATTCTATTCCTAATAACAAATCATGAAATATCTATTCCGTGTATTATAAACTAAATTCTTTTTTAAATGAAGGTAAAACATTGTTTTGCAGGGATGCAAAATCTGAGCATCTCCTGTTCTCTAGTTTGTCTGATCATCCTAGGCACCTCCGTCCTCATCGGATTTTTCGGACTCTGTAGGCATCAAATATCAGCGATCCTTGTTACCGGTGTCATGTATTTTCTAGCAGGTGAGTCTATTGATGAGCTTGGTAAATACATGATCATCACGTTAGTCGAGCAAACTTCCTCAACGCGACGAATTGTGGTCGAAGGGAAAGTTCGTAACCGCGGTATTTCCAGGCACTGGCGAAGTCGACCGCAGAACAAGTTGTTAGACATAGCGAGTCTATTGTTTCATTCACCCGAAATTCAATCGTTTACGTATTGATAGTAATCGTGCCATTCAAGGTGAATGGACTCGATGTAATATTTAAAATAACTCTTTCATTCATAAATAATAATATTATTTTTATTGGGAATTTCTGTGGGAATATAACAAAATGTAATAAAAAATATACGTCTTATTAATAAAGAAAAAACAAGTAGCTCAGAAACAGAGCAAATTAGCATAGTCATGAAAATGCGTAACGTAACTAAAAAAAATTGCATTCAATAAACAAGTCATTGATGCATTGATTAGTAAATGAATAGAGGAGCAAAGAGAAGAATTACGGTCGGTTGTCAAAACTAATCTTTTTCTAAAATCTGTTCCAGCTACCTTCGCATTGTTCACCCTGACGATCATTCATTTCAAGAGGGCCCAGGATCGAGGCGCGCGGATCCTACACGGCCCTGAGGACGGCGTGATCGGCGGACCGGTTCCCCGTAACGTTCTCAAAGCGAGACGATTCTCCACTTCCTGGAGCTTGGACTTAGGATGGGGCGGCGTCACGTTGTGCGCCCTCGCCTCAGTAGCGTGGATCTCGCTCAGCAAAATAATGCGTTTCAGCCCGATAACGGCGTTGATCGCGTAGCAGTGGGAGGCCTTCGAGGTCTAAAGCTCGTTTCTAACAGTTCCAACGAAGCGTCTCGATGTCGTCGCCTCTTTCGACGTGTTTAAACATTTGAAGAGAACAACGCGGAGTCGTTTCGATTAAATGAAAAACGAGCCTGTGCGACACTCTCACAATCGAAATAGGGAACGACGTTGAGACGAACGAGAGTATTTTTTCAAAATGTTAGAAACGAAATGATCACCTCGAAGGCGGTTCGTCTTAAAGACGTGACAGGATGACCGAAGGAACCTAAGTTTTAGCCATCCTTCACGTGTGCAACGTTTTTTACAATTTATTGGATAATCTCCAATCGCTAACAAAAGAAACATACACAGCTGGGTGAAGTATTAGCTGGAAGAGGATCGTGTAAGATTTGTTTGAGTCATGAAGAAGTTTCGAGATGCATCTTAGTTTAAAAATTTAAGACTTAGGAGAATGATTTCTTATAGACATAGATTCGTACCGAGTACAACGAGCACAGTCGCATGGGTGTAAGATAACGTGTAGAAGGAGAGCTATTTGATACGTAGAGCAGAGTACAAGTTCATCTCAGTTTTTATTTGCATTTGGATTAGTCAATTAATGTAAGAGTAAAGGAAAGTGTCGCTGGTTCTAGTCAGCCTCTTTAGACGTATTTTTAACGAATAATCTACATAGGCCTCATTTTTTATACGATTGCAATAGGTAACGATTTGATTTCACGTAATCTGAGTGTTGCGCGTGTTCTAGAAGCTGGAACAATATTCGTTGGAGTTTGCTTGAGAATTTCAATACAGAACGATGTAATCTAATATAGTTGCCTAATAGTATAATTGGATCGCCTTATAATTAGAAATATAAGCATGTTTGCGATATGCGTAGCACAGCAGTAAACTTGTTCGAGCCAATACGAGCAACGACATTGAGTGTTTGCAAGATGAATTTAGCTTTTGCTATGAACTGTTACAGCGAATAAAAGAGAGGTCATATGCCAACAAGATGTATTATATTCAAAAGGATTGTGAATCACAATTCGTCCATTAAAGTGTAAGAAATAACAAACAGGATGCTTAAATTAGAAGCATCGATTGTACTCAGAGATCCAGTTTTGCTAAATAGTTAAACGATGACAAATGAAAGAAGCAATGAAATATATTCTTGCAAGACGTGTCTCTGGGTGTCCTCAACGAAACGCATTTTTTCGGATAATGTTTTGATGATCGTCATATTTTTTAGCTGATCCTTGTTATTTGTTATATCGGAATTATTGTATCATAAATGCAATAAAACGAATAAGCTATGTATGTACATAACAGAAACCTGCCTGCCCGAATTATTAATCCCCTTTATTTCTTATCCACTGTTTCTATGCAAGAGATTACATTGTACAATAAACCTTGTTTTACGAGTTGTTTCAGTTAACGGGAAGTAAAGACAGATATTCTTGGAAATCGAGAAGTAATAACCTAATTTTGTCCCGATGGTAGGTTATGTTCGACGAACTAACCTTCACAAAAATATGGATCTCGATAAACACGCACACACACACATAACCACGGTCCGGTATTACAAATATATGAATATACTTGAATACTGAACACGTGACACGGCCGTTACAGTCGTGTGTATGTATATTACGCGGGACACGGCGTTCTATGTGTACGTACTTTGTTCTACCTGTTCATACGTTAAATCTTACACATATACAAGCCTGCTACACGTCGCATCTGCTTACTTACGATTTCAAACAAATTGTTTTTCTGTGGTGGTAAACAAAGAAAAGGATGGTAATACAAACCGTGATCTCATCGTCCTCGGAGATTCGCGTGCACGAAAATAAATTGAACGCTTTCGGCTGACGAAAATTACGGAATTGATTGATGAACGCGAGAAATATTTCGTTCCACGATCGTCTCTACGTTACTTAACCGGGTAACGACGATATCTGGGACACGTTTCGTATGAATAGAGTGCACGTACCTTGATTTCGTTCGGATTATTAGATGTTTGGATGGTTTTTTAACGATGGACAGGCTTTCACCGTGCTCCGTGGAAGTTATACGGGATGTTCTTTACGTAGGATGTCCTGTTCCAGCGGTCGCGAGTGAATTCACGTAGTCAGATTCGAGGAGATCCAGCGGAACGACCGTTATGTTATCCTGAACAACGGTTTATTACCGGCACGCGTGCAACTTGTACGAGCGTCGAGCACAGCATGAACGCGAAGATTGAACCTGCACCGATGTGAAAGGAATCTGTCGTGTTCGCATGCGCGCACATTTTACCGCCATTTCCTACTTTTGGCGGGAGTTCGTTTAATTCGACGATAGAAAATAATCTTATAAAAGAGAATCAGAGTATGTATTCAAAGTAATTTCATCAATACAGTGTGCATAATTTTAGTGACTGTAATTCCTCCAATGTTTAATTCAACCTGTTTTTAATGTTTTCGGTGAATTTATGTTATAGAGTCAAAGCTAGTTCGATATGTTCATTAAGATGAGATAATATAATTACTTTCTTCTTAAATGAATTTACAAATTATAAGAACAGAATGTCCAATTTAGGAATTCAGGAAATTTAATAATGATTTGAATCGTAAGAAAAGTTCTTTGAATGGTAAACAGAGAATCGTGATCGATATATTGATATATTGAAATATATCGATCACGCAGTAAAATTGGCGCGCAGTGTCTATTGTTTCACGAAGTATGCATACATGGCTGCCGTTTCGTTGCTGAAATTTCGGAAGAAATTCGTTAAATTCATGAGGTATCTATATCGATAAATGTACAAATTAGATTAATTACGAACTCCTCTTTCGAGGTATATATTAATTTCCATAAATCTGTTAATAATAATTAGTAAAAGTCAAAATACTTCCTACGGCCTGTAGCACATCGTCAGCTTATGCATATGTATCGCTACGGTTTTAGAATCTTCTGCATAAGTAACTGGTTTCAACTAAAATTAACGTCATTTTCCATGTAATGCATAAATAACGCGTAAGTCACGAAATTTTTCTAATCGCGAAGTATGATCGTTCGAATCAATCGATTTCTATAGTCAAGTTCCTAAATGTTAATACCGACAGAGATGTTGGTTATCGGTAAAAAGTGGCGTCATGTGTGTATAATCGTGTGTGTAATTTCAACTTAAAGTGAAAAACTGTGTCAGAACTGTGAAATTCTTCGGGTGAATGGTATGAAAATAATCGCCATAGCGAGATCAAGTGAGTAATACAAGATATGATATCATGAACAACGTTTTTCGTATCAGAATCTTATTGTTAAGCGTGTCGTTAATTGTTACTTGTTCCTAATTTTAGCAATGGGAACGTTCGCGAAGAAGGTGGTTATGATTCGAGGACAAAATTGTTACTGTTGCGAGGTGTCCTGCGTTCTGAGAGGAAGTCCAGCAAAGTGGGTGCGAAGTCATCGAACTGTGAGTTATTTATTACATATTCTAATTGTTTTTATTGACTATCTCCGAAAGTACGGTACAACGACTCACAGATTAAATCCTGCTTTTATTATAAAATAAAATCGTACAAGATTCAAACGAATATTGAATGAGTATAATCAATTCTCGTAGAAAAATAAAATATAAATTTAGTGTATCAAATAGTAGACAGGTACATTTTCTACTTTCTTGACGTTTTTGTTTCATTAAGAATTAACAATGGTAATTGTTTACTCTACTATTCGAAAATTAATTAGCCTGTTGAGTTTGGTAATTGATTACGAATAGAATCGCCGTTGTCTCCGATAGTACTTTTAACAGGTCTGAAACTAATATCCGCGTTGATTCGATTGTCATTATTTCTAGAGAATTCGTCAGGTTTTTGTACGGACTTTAATTTCTCAACGCCCATATGAAATTTCTCGTTGGTATCACCGTGAAAAAATAATTTCTTGCTCGTGATAAACATTTCCTCTTTAACTTTCTCCATACTGGAAAGCTTCCGATCGTGGTACTCTCTCCAGCATCGCTGGAATCTTACAAGCACGTTGTTCCAGATACAGAGTTCCTCGGCTGAAATCGAATTGCATTGATTTTCGTCAATCTTCAAGCGAAAGTTATTGGCTTGGCAAGAGAGAAACTTTGGTTCTCGCAAGCACATAGCGTTATAAAAACCGAAATTACTGCTAGCCATAAAATACTGGAGTCTTTGTACCGTATAATACGAAAGTGACGAGTGTGAAAACGGCTGTGGGGAGAGTAACGTTAGGTAGAAGCGCGCTGGCCAAATTTATAAGGGCTGGTCCTTCGCACAGGGCCATTCCTTTCATTGTATTCACCAGCCACGGTAGATACAGATAAGGAATGTCGTATTTATCGCCGATTGTCATCATTAGCGTGGTTATCAATCCGGCAATTATGTTCGTGACGAGTACTATAATCCTTAAATCTGTGAGAAACAGATAGGATTTTGTTATTAAATATATAACACAGATTTATTACGTTATCAATTCGAATTTGATCGATTGGTTTCAAATCGTGGAGATTATTATTATTACTATATAGTCGTCGGAAGAGAGCATTGAACGCCGCAGATTTGCTCACTGGATTCCCATGGGAGGATCGACCTCCGGCTTCGAAAGCGATGCAGCTTAAACAGTGTGTTGTGAAACACATCAGAGCCACGTAAACCGCTTCTACCTGTAATAACGTTAATCGACGCTTGATTTATCGATGGACACAAACGTTTAACATTCTTGTTACTTTGGAAAAGCTTTCCCTCGGTTCATCTTTTCCATTATTATTTTTATCATCCGTAGTCGCGTAAGCGAGATCTCTTTTCAATTTCAATGTCATCGCGATTGAATTTGATCAATTATTTATGTCTGCTTTTTTTGGTTACGTACATTTCCACGTGTCTTTTTATAATTGCTTGACAAACGAACGAAATTGTCGAACAAGTACGCAATTTCAGACACGTTATACACTTTATTATAATTCACGTATACACATTACAATATTGCGTACGATGTATTACAATAATTTTTTATAATATGAATTTTATTTGCGATCGATGACGTATTTTCTTGTCTTGTCTAACGAGCCTGCCGGATTTGTTTCTGGAGTAAACAGAATACTTGGAGCCAATTGTGCACTGTCAGAATAGACAGTAGAATTTCGTCGTGTTTCATATGGAGTCCTTCCAAGAACACTTTTCCGCAGAATACGATCAACTCCAAAATAATCACGCTTAATTGCATTGTCAACCAGGGTGTGTACAACATTGGGTACTCCTAAAAGATCATCGTTCCATTTATTTGATAATATATTGAGTTGGCAAAGAATTAATTTTGGTTTTCACAAATCGCGTTATGAAAACCGAGATAGTCAACCGCATAGAACGGGAAGCTTAATGAGTAACTCACTATAATCGCGCCTAACGTGATTAGGGTGTAGTGTTCGAGTCCCAGAATCGATGTCATCAATTTTAAATCTCTTTCCACGTTCAGTGGGACTAATGCAAATAGAATTAATTTTAATCAAAATGTTTACGATACGCGAATGTTTTGATATCATGTGTAAGGATTGTAAAAGTTGACTTTTTTATAATATTCAGAGACTAACCAGTTTCATTGTCCCTGGTTTGTGAGCTCGGCATGACCGATGTCTTGCAATTAATTATCCGAATAATATCAAACGCTGTGATCACCTATCGATCAGACAATTAAATTAATCTCTATACAGGATGGTTCATTACATATTACCGTCTTGATTTTCGTCGTCATTATTATACGTAGCAAGGGTTTTAATAATATAATCTTGAATGATTTCGAGGGAGGCACATTCTGGTGTTGTGAACTATTTTGTGGATAGACGGTACGAGGGATATGAAAGTCATCAATATTTTTTGAATGTGTAGTTAATTATAAATAATTATAAATATACATATAGTTTGTTACAGATCGTATTGTACAATTTATATGAACGTCGTTTGCTACATATAATAATATCGACGAGAATTGAGGTGGTAATATCTAGTGAACCACCCTATAAACTGCGAGATAGGGTAAACCGGAGTCAAGTATAGCGAGTGTACTTTATTCCATCGGAAAATGATCTATAAATTGTATTCTATTACGCAAAGACAATTAACGAGTATTACGATCGACTAACGGTCCCAATGAGGCCAAGAATGGTCACGTAGATCCAGTTGCCCAAGATATAATGGTCGCACAGAGTGCATGCCATGTGTCCGATTCGCTGGAAAATGAATTAACCAATTACCCATTAGAAAAAACAGCGTCTCATACAAATCACTAACTAAATATCCGCACTGTTCGGTGAACTTCCGTCTACATCGAAACCTCATGTTTCTTCTTGTTAATTATGCTTCGGGATTAACCAAACTCAATGGTGACGATTTCTCTTTAAATCGAAACAATTGATTTCGGGTAATCGTTCATCTTGAATTCCGATGACCCGCGATTGGTTTCATTAAAATTCCAACGCCCACCGTTTTAATTGATGTCGACGGCCGGTCTCGAGTAGTGAACACGGCGTTAATGATGTGCGTTGGACGATATGCGTGCACCGCACACGCGCACGTGCCTGCTGCATAGTGTACATAGTTAATGTGCTCACCGAATTTTTGTTGGCGATCACCGCGCGGAGATTAGCGAGCACGGATCGCTTGCGACGTCGCGTCATCTTCTACGTCCTCGCGCGGTTCTCATAGCCGAGGTCGTCGACCATCTTCCTCCGAACGAAAATTTCGCCCCAGATTATTTATCGCCGCGGATGGGTTACACAGTTTACACTTTACAATTTCCGGTCGGATAAGAACAATTTGAATAACGTTCTCATTGCGTACGATATCGGTTCACTTCAAGCGATCCAGCGCTGCCCCTTTCGGTACTGTTAAACGAAAAGAAAATTCTCACGATGAACGACCAGTCTGGTAAAATCGAAACGTTGCACGATGAAGTGAGTTTTTCCTCGTTCCTCGGTTTCCTTCGCCGGTTTAATTCGGGATCGCTTTCCAGGTGTTCGATTACGGATTTCCATCGCGGAAAATTAAAACGAGTTACACGTGCGTAGACGAGGTAATCGTGAAACGCGAGAAACCTGATCCTAAGTGGAGCACGGAGAACGAGATACTGAGGATCTTTCAGGCGCTCGCACTATCCGTCTGTATGCTAGTTTTGAGTTATCATAGCGTGCTCTACGGTCGAACCGAGTTCACCATGTTGGAAAGCGGTCAGATCGTTCAAGGATACGTTAACAAGGCGGTGGTCACTTTTAGCTTAGGCTACTCTATGCCTTATTCCACGGTGTCCGTCTTGGCCATCGGCATGCTCGCTTATTCCCTCCTTTGGGTGAGAAATCTCCGTGTTTTGAAACGATGATGGAACAAGGGTTGGGATAAACAGAAAGTATCGTGGGCATCGGAGACAAAACATAGTAATTCAGTTAATTGCTGAAGAACGCAACAGGTCGTCCGAGCATTACAAAAGATAATAATGATAAAATATACATCCTTTAGTTTCATAAATTTTTTACGTGTTGCCAATTAAAAATCATGTTAGGAAAAGGCGCTTGTAGATTGTTAGCTGAAAACGCTTAGCTGAATTATTGGATTTTGCCTCTCAGCCGACTATAGAATTTTATTGTTTGTATGTAAAACAATTTATTGATCACGTAGAAAGATCCACGTTGGAGTCTCCCATCGATAGTGCTCTATCTAGCAGATCTGGTTTACGATGTGAGCGGTGCCATAGTTGCCATTTGGTTATTCTTCTCTCATTTCCCTTTTACCACAGCTCTGTCTTATACAATAGGAGCAATTCTCTTAATATGTACGATTCCATTTCTTAAACACATCCGTTAATCTTAAAATAGTCAAATAATAATTGTTTAATTGGAATATTTAGTCACTGAAATTTGGATATGGATGGGTGTTCTTCGATTGTACGAACAGAGGACGTTCAAGTAGGACCGAAGTGAAATTCGAGTGAAATGCAGCCGTGCTACGTTTTCTTTAAAATTATATTTTATAAGCTAAGAGTGTGTGTACAGTTTGTAATAAAATATAATCAGTCGTCACGTGATGCGCATCAGTATACTCGAGTAGACGATCGGACAGTCCAATGAATCCGACGGACATGGTTTCGAGGCCAAAATTCGGATTTCCGGACAGTAGTACAATCTGTATCAAAATTGAGCATGGTAAATGTTCAAATTTCTGTTCAAGTCACAATTTACACTGATTGGTGTATTTTCCTATAATTTCAAGATTAATAACAATCAGTTTATATATTATAGTCTTTAAATCGTGGAACCTTTAATAACACTTCAAATGAACACTTCAATACTTAAAATGATAAAAAACTAAGCCAGTGAGTAGAAATTGGGAGATGTACAGTAATTAGGACGTTCACTATAGTTAGAAACAAAATTATAGTATGAAGTATCGTTCACGTAAATATCGATTTTGCTCTTCCCATTCAGAGATTGTTTTGTTTAACACTAAATTCAACACTGATTCGCAATGATTTTTCTATAACTCCAAAAGATGTTCATTTTCTATATTTTACTTTTAAATATTTTTTACCTTGGACAGTATTTCTCCATCGCTTCTCTCAATGTGTATCTTCCGTTATGATTATGCCTCGATATTTCCTGAACGACGAACCCCATGAAAGCTTGGCACGGTACTCCCGTTAGTTGAATATCATTGTCGAGCTCGATAGTCGCTAGTCCATCCGGCAAACACTTGTCCGTATTGCTAGAGAAGAGAGTACAGTTCTGCCGATTGTTTTACACATCCAATCATTCTGAATTTACAGAACGAGCTAATATAAGAACTCGTCTGTCGGCAATTAAAATCATTTTATATTTCATTTGAAATCTATCTCAATTTTTTTTCGTTGATCAAATTCATTTGACAATTTGATTGTTGTTTCTCACTTGCAAAGATAATTTTTCACGGAGTCCAGACTGCAGAACATGTGCGGCCTGAGTGTGATTCCGGGCACGCTCCATAGTAATTGCGCTTTCGCTGCGATTTCCAAGACCTCGTCGTCCAACTCTTTCGCAACTTTCGATAGCTCTGTGCTGTTGAAGCAGAAACGGAAAATTTGGATTGGAAAAAATGCGAATAAATAAAACTGTTTAAAGAATATTTGAGTATTATAACGATGGAATGAATGTAGATTGAAAATCGGAGTTATTAAAAATCATAGAAATTCATAAATGACGGTAGCTCGTGATCAAAAGTGCTTCTGGTAGGAGTAGTCAGTTTTGATACGATTATAATGAAAGCTTTTCTCGCTTGCGGTCTGATTTATTTTCGCGTCTCACCCTTTAAAGAATTTATCGACCGACACGCTGACGTTCCTTATATTCCCATTACCGAGAACCAATCGTTGCCTGAGCCTGTCCTCCGGAGTCAGTGTCGGGGAATGATAGTCATTCGAGTCGGTCAGTTTAGATTCCAGCCTCGTTCTATTTATAGTCGATCGATCCGGGCTGGCCTTATTAGGTTCTTCCCTCATCAAATTTATCAAATATACCTACAGTGTATAAGTCGTGCATCACTACAATGTCCTCACGATAGAAAATTATGGAGATCGAAATCGCGGAGTTTTACGTTAAAATCGGGATGTCTTCGAGCCGCTGTTTCGATGTAACAAAAATCCTTCGTCGACCAGTTCTGATTGTCCAGCTTGAAAAAGTACACGTTGAGCGACAACTTCGTCTCGAGAAGCGAAATTTCTTCCACACTATAATAGAT
>NW_017177087.1:465459-466994 GCF_001652005.2 Ceratina calcarata
TATTAGAAAGCAGTGTTGAAATATTTCTTGTAAGTGAAATAATGTTTATTTGCCATTATAAATACGCTGGTGAGTAGAAATTGTGATGTGAATTGGGGCATTTACTATGTTGATACTGTAAAATTGAATCGTTCTGACACCTGTTACCGAGAACAGCGGGCACGCAAACTGCCACCGTGTCAATAGTCAGTAGCACTAGGCCAGCGACGATCAGGCAACCTGCCAGGAACGCGAAGAACACGTCCATTGGCCATTTCCTCAGCTGGTTCACCACGCCTTTGATTATCGGTGTTTCCGGCGTGTCCCTGAATCTCGCGTACTGATCACGTCCGTCCGGGTAAAGGAGCGACGCGTCCTCTCCGAAGGGATCTAAGTTTTTAACACAGTCCAAAAACCAAGTCCACTGAACGTTAATTATTGACGCTGGCGAAATGCTTTTTATACAGAAGTTGTAGGCACTGACATCAAAAGACATGACAAGAAAAGTTCTATGAATTTTTCTTCTAACTTCGATATTTAACGAGTTAAATACCGTTAATTGGCATTTTATTGGCACTGACGAAATCCGACCGTCATACCGTCGAAATGATGAACTTTTGGCAAAAAATTTCGTTTTTTCTCAATAACTCCTAAACAGTTTGACTTACGAAAAAATTGCATACGACCTTTTTTGTAGAGGNAAGTAAAAGTTGTAGGTGATACTATTACCTATGAAAAATTTGAAATCACTATAATTTTAGCTTTTTAATAGTAATAGGAATCTATAATAATGTTAATTATGTTATATATAAAAATGTTAACATGTTAGCATTGTTTAAGTATATAGCCCATACATCCTTAAAATTTAAACGATGATGAAATATATGTATCGTATAATGTACATATGTAGAATAATCGACGTTAAAACGATATTTCGTAACACTTGAAACGCATTTGTATAAAAGATATTTTAAGACGATTTTATAGAAATTTAACACGGAGTCTGGTGATTGATTATCGCGTGGCTTCTTCTCGCTCGGACTTACCTTTCGTCTTCGGCATAACGTTGAGATACTTTCGCACTACTAATAATGTCCGTTCTGGTTAATCGCCGGTTTATGCGGTACGTCCGATTCGCCGAGTCAGCATTTCGCAACAATTGGCCGTATTTAAATTGAGTCGCGATTTAACTCGCCCGGGCTGCGCGGTGTTCTTGCAGCATACGAAGTGGAGCATCGGAAAAGAATCGCGTATTTCGGCCGCGTTAAGGTTATTGTATTCGCTTGTCTTCCGATCCTCGACACGTTCAATTCAATCGTCTTGCAAAAATAAACCTCCCCCCTCCTTTTCTGTCTTTGTTATTCTGACATAAATTACCCGTTCGTCTTGGCATACTTTCGGAATTTACGTAGAATTTGTTTACTAAAGTATGCATCATCGATTCTGAGTTTATTATTATAAAAAGCTCCAATTAGAAAATCTTGTGCATTTTTATTTTTTTCATATAGCAATTGTAGGTGGAAATTGAAGAATTATTTTATCCAATTAAAAATATA
>NW_017177087.1:468742-469538 GCF_001652005.2 Ceratina calcarata
AAATTTTTTTTTTCTTAAAATATCGAAAAATGCTTCAAGTAAAAGTTGTAGGTGATACTATTACCTATGAAAAATTTGAAATCACTATAATTTTAGCTTTTTAATAGTAATAGGAATCTATAATAATGTTAATTATGTTATATATAAAAATGTTAACATGTTAGCATTGTTTAAGTATATAGTACATACATCCTTAAAATTTAAACGATGATGAAATATATATGTATCGTATAATGTACATATGTAGAATAATCGACGTTAAAACGGTATTTCGTAACACTTGAAACGCATTTGTATAAAAGATATTTTAAGACGATTTTATAGAAATTTAACACGGAGTCTGGTGATTGATTATCGCGTGGCTTCTTCTCGCTCGGACTTACCTTTCGTCTTCGGCATAACGTTGAGATACTTTCGCACTACTAATAATGTCCGTTCTGGTTAATCGCCGGTTTATGCGGTACGTCCGATTCGCCGAGTCAGCATTTCGCAACAATTGGCCGTATTTAAATTGAGTCGCGATTTAACTCGCCCGGGCTGCGCGGTGTTCTTGCAGCATACGAAGTGGAGCATCGGAAAAGAATCGCGTATTTCGGCCGCGTTAAGGTTATTGTATTCGCTTGTCTTCCGATCCTCGACACGTTCAATTCAATCGTCTTGCAAAAATAAACCTCCCCCCTCCTTTTCTGTCTTTGTTATTCTGACATAAATTACCCGTTCGTCTTGGCATACTTTCGGAATTTACGTAGAATTTGTTTACTAAAGTATGCATCATCGATTCTGAGTTTATTATTAT
>NW_017177087.1:470995-491418 GCF_001652005.2 Ceratina calcarata
TATCCAATTAAAAATATAAATTAAAATATTTAAGACTGTTTAAATTGTTTTACAGTTTCGAGATTTAGAATTTGAATATGAATGTTTTAACCAAAATCGTATAGATTATCGATAATATGAAGGAAGGAGTATACAGGCAATGTAGGTTTCAAATGGTCTTTATTACAAATAATGTTTTCACAAATTACGCTAGAAGTCACGATGGCAGGTATCCATATCTCTGAAGAACACTCAGAGCTACCATATCACGTTGTTCGTACCGAGGTTCCCCTCCGCTTAGATAATATCAGAACAATTTCATTCGGCTCACCTCATGGATGATCGAAATCGAGTCGATTTCATACATTCACTCTCTTCATAGTGTCTTTTACTCATTCGATTAAAAAAATGCATAAAGAGAACATCTGCTTCCTATTTATTTTAATCAGAACAATTTGGCAATTTATATTCATTTATCATTTATTCAATTTGTTCCTCATGTTTGTTTGAACAATTCGATCAGTCTTTACTTTTGGTGCTCCTTAAATAACATCTCAATACAACACAAAACATAATTCTTATAGAATT
Organism: Ceratina calcarata; assembly: GCF_001652005.2. Lineage (NCBI taxonomy): Eukaryota > Metazoa > Arthropoda > Insecta > Hymenoptera > Apidae > Ceratina > Ceratina calcarata. Next base: position 471,563 of record NW_017177087.1, read on the forward strand.
TCCTATGCCAAAAACGAGCACAGTCGTTTCTAAGTAAGAAACCATTTACAGAAACATGTAATATTTCACTTTTCTTGATAGTCATGCATTTTTACAGTTGATGATGTTTACGATTACATGTATGAGAAACTCTATAAGAATCACATAGTGGATGTTGCAAAATAAATTTCGTATTACATAGTGTAATTAATTATGATATTTAGAATTGAAAACTTTACACCAGTTTTCTCAAATATATTATTATAAACATAAGAGATTTCTGAATTTAAATGTTTAAGCAAAATTACTCTGCTATTCTTATACAAATTATTTTTATAAGTTCTCTCTATGGATTTGTTTATTTAAATTTCTTACTGGGAACGTTTTTAATATACAGAGCGGTTCACGAGAGAATACTATTTTATTCCGATTTTTATCGTTATTATTACACTCTCTCTCGAAACCATTCAACATTATATATAAACATTCTCTGCTATGTATAATAATAACGACGAAAATCGAGGTGGTGATACCAGACGAACCACACTGCATACAAACGTCGAGCTAGCGCTTAAAATACGTGGAAGCAATAAATATTAACAAACGCTAATTGTATCCCGATGATGGAAACACTGTATCACTTTTGTTCTCGCGACGATAGAGTTAATAAGGCACTTTGCGTACATTCTTATCCAGTTGAACCGCTAAATACGACGTGTACTTTTCCTACTGATACGATTTATCTCGCTTATTGTCGACGTTTCAGTTAACACGATATCTAAATATATTAATAAATGGCGTGTGGAAAGTTCGAGTTACTTTCTCGTCTCGTTAAACGTAGAAATAGTAATTAGCTCGAGGACTTGAGTCGATCGTCGTCAACTTAACAACCTACCGTTTGTACGTTCTAAATTGCAAAAATATATCCCTCGATCGTCTATCCTTGTCATAAGTCTAAATCTAACGAACCTAGAGACTTCGCTCGCTTAGTCTACTACCGAGGTCTCGATTCAATTATTATTTAACGATCGCGCGATTCGTTGATTGGATACAATTTAACTAGAAAAGTTTCGTAGTGTCTAAGCGTTGCGTGCTCCCTTCGTGAAATCGTCCGGGAATCTTTCATGGTCATGTTCCTTCCCGACAGATTCGTTTCACTAAATTACGTGTACAACCGGCCCGCGGTTTAATATCACGAATTCGATAATAATTGCGTACCTTCGTTCGCATGTCCACTTCTTCTCTATCACGTTTGTTCTCGTACGCGCTCGAGTAAAACCGATCGAATGATTCGTAGAACTGAACCTGATGTAAATGAATGGAACAGAGGAATCAGTATTTGAAGAACGATTTTTGATAATAGAAAATCACTGATCAGTTGAGAATCGGGTGCGGTTGCCAAACATCAGTTCTGGCACTGGCACTCGAGAACCGTTTCTAAAGGAGAAAGGCACACTTTCCTCAAACGCTCGTATAGGAAATCGCCTGCTTCTTTTCGTATGTACGCGGACCACCGTCGTTCGCCATATTCTTGGTGGATCCCTCGCTGTCCAGCGAGCTGTTATCACTGTTGGGCCTAGACAGGACCTCGTTCACGTCCTGTAGTTGAGCATTCTCGTAGCTTCTTCTGTTCCGCGTGATCGTAGACTCGTGCGGGAGCTGTAGATCCTTTCTAATGTATTCCGGACTGGAACTCCACTGGGTCCCTTCGTAAAAACCAGACTCTGGCGAGGCGTCGGACATTGGAGAGATCGGTAACGCTATAAGCGGAGACTCATGGTTCTTCAACGGAGGGATGTACGCGTTCGGAGACAAATTAGGGTCCGATATCGATGTTCTATTGCTCTCGGCTATAATCTCTTGCTGTCGCGGAGATTTAACAGATTTTTCCATCTCGATCATCAGCCTGTCGTCAGTCGAGTTCACTCTTCCTCTGGCGTCGTGCTCGATCTCCCTTGACCCCTTTGCACTGATGTTCCTTCTAATGGCGTTCAGTCTTTCTCTACTGCCCGTGTGTCGTCTGAAACTCTCCCTGTTACCGATCTCCGCCTTCTTGTCATCCAAGGGTATCAATAAATACCTCCTGGACCCGTTTAGATTCCTCCTGGATCCATCCAGAGATCTTTTATCTTCCTCGAAACTTCTCAGTATGTTCTTGTGATACAAATTCCTCTTCGAACTGTTCAGAGATTTCCTCTCCTCGTCTAGAAGCGGGTGTCTCAGTATATTTCTTTTACTGTTCGATTTTAATAACAGCGGGCTTCCTTCTCTCGACGCTTCCGGCTCCTCGAAGATGATCTCCCGACTATTTCGCAGGATCTCCTTGTTCACTGCCTCCGGCAGATGCTGCAGTTCTGTCTCACCCATCACTTGGATACCGTCTGGGTCCAAATCGAATATTTTGTATTGACCACGATCGTGGTCCCGGTTCGGTATCGGAGGCCCGTGGCAGCTCGAGTCCCTACAGGCGTTGCGACAAGGACTCGCCTCGTCTGCGCTCGTCTCGCTTCTCCCGCTGTCCGTGTAGTTAATCAGTGGATGATGACCCGGTTGATGATTGGTCACTATCAGTGGCCGATGACCGTAGTGGTAATGGGTGTCCTGACAAGACTCCGACAGAAAGTCCTCGTCCACTATCACACCTGTAAATTTGCCTTCCGCTTAGACCGATTCGAGTCTCCAAATAGCGATTTTGTCGAGTGGAGCCTCTAACAGTTCGAACTCAGGTCGGTTAGTTGAAAACGCATTTCAAAATTTTTGACACTCTTTTTTAGAGAACCAGGCTGTTAAACACGTCCGTAGACGTTTATAGCGAATTTATTAGTTAGAGTGAATAAAACATTTTAAGTTTCGTTTTAAGAAGAGAGAATAGAATCGTTGGACGTAGTATAAATAAATAATTGTGACTGATCAAAGACGTGGCAGCGAAGGTGTTTAAGATGAAGTAATTAGGAAACGTGGCTTAGCGATTATTTCAGCTTAAGGGGATTCGCAACAAAATTATACATCGTGGGTTCTTACAATAAAGGAATCTAGAAGTTAATCAAAAGTTTTTGAACGATTTATTAAAGGACGTGTAACATTTCTGATTGAATTTATTTAGCAGACGATCCAGTACAAATTTTATAACAAATAGGTCATGGAGTTGTGATTTTAAGGCTAAGTTGCGAGTCCCTTTAAAGATTCACCCTTTACCAGAGCCCTTGACGCATTGTAAAACGACGCTCACAGTCAGCGCTGGACGAATAGTCACGATGTATCAGGGCAACGAAACGAAGGACAGACACACAAACACCCGATAGAAGGGACTCTTAATCGATCTTATTATCCCGAAGCCCCGGAAAATTCTACGTTTCGGTTCTCCTCCCGAATCTTTGGTTTCCTCCCTTCTGTCTATCGATTGCACTCTCTTGCTTCCTCGCCCCGCGACTTGCATTAGCGTCCGTCGGGGCGCGAGTACGTTCGTTCACAGTCCCGGGCAGTCGTCGATGGATGGAATGTCAATGTGAAGCTTCGATGCTCCGTAGGAGGAGTACCCTTGCGAGGCAAGGAACTCCTCGGTGGCGGTGGCGTCCGCTTGGTTGGCGTTCGATATCACCGGCGCGGATTTTGGCTCGCTAGGAATTTTCCGCAGGACTCCATCTACGGTATACACCAGCACCAACAGAGTCAGAGAGACGGACACGTGAAGGAGTAAAAGCATGCACAAGCAACAAAAAGCACCGAGCAAGAAAAACCCCGTTCCTTTATTAACTCAAGTTTTATATGTTCGAGCATCGCATTATGGATTGGGTTCCTCTATTATAAAATGGGATTGGAAATCTGAAAGGATTGAAAAATGTTAATGTAACAACGATATTCCAAATACACATTTCTATATTGGATAGATTGGAAGGACGAAAAGAGGATGGAAATATAAGGAGAAGTTGAGGGAAGGAAAAGGATGTGGATAAAGGAAGGAGGTTCGAGGTGGGAAAAAGAGAGGAGAGATTTTATGGTTAAGACGGAAGGGAGACCAATGGAAGAGCCATTGGGAAGCAAACAATAAAGATAAAGGGTAGTGAGGAAGAGAAATGATACAGGGCGATATGTGAAATAAAGAGAAAGACAGAATAAGAAAAAGAGTGGAAAAAAGAAATCGCCAGAGGAGTTGGGATTAAAAAATAAAAGTGTGTACGTATATGGAGTAGCTCGAAAGGGAATCAATTAATAAATATAAATATAAGTTGTATATTTTATATTGAAACGACGTGTATACATTTTTATATGGATAAGACGTGCGTGCGTTTGGGAAACGAGGAACACGTGGAAGGGCTAACAGTAAGAACAGACAGCATAAGAAGCAGAGACGCTGGAGCATGAGCACGAGGCGAGCGGATGGTCGGGTATCGATTAGTTTGATTCGCATGTGCATCCCAATTAGAGCACGTGGTCGGCCTTGTTGTATAGTTAGTGGTTGTTTTGTAACGTGTTATTGGCGTGTCGTGCCGCTGGACGCATGACGGAAATTTTTAATTACACCGGACATTACGGTCTAGTAAAAGTTGGACGGCGTTCGTGCACGGGCTTCCGTGACACAGGGGTGATATTCTCGCTATTTCAATTTAATCTACACTATGGCATTTTTAATAGCACATGATGCCTATTCTAGTCGTGTGTCATGCGTGTCTGGTCATCTAACTAATAAACACTTGTTTTCCTAATCCGTCGTTAGTCCGTTCGATAATATCTAACAACGTTTATTACTCATTGATTTACCCCTGAATCTATGTTCATTAAATACAATCTTCTATTTTCTATCGCGTCTCGCGGTAATACTAATGAACAGGAAGGTAACAACGCACTTACCGTTTCCATGACGGAGTTCTTCTTGTACTTTGTAAAACTCAGCGAGCTCCCTGCCCGAGCACAGAGGCGTGTCGACCTGTGTGGTGCTGTTGAACAACGAGTAATCCACCTCGTAACCCTGCCTCTCCTTCGAGTACATGACCATCGGCTCGAACCTATGCCCCCATAGAATCTCCTGCGGCAGGTAGCTAGACCTGGCCTGAGTGGTCTGTCCCGTGGACTCGATGGTACCCTCGAGAATGGCCACCACCTCGAACCTCTGCGTGAGCATGTCTTCGGCTGACATATTATAAAACGGTGATTCAGCGTTGATCTTGTGCACGATGGTGGTCGGCCAGATGAAAAACAGATTCCCGTTCTGGCCATCGGTACCCACAGACAGTTCCAACTGATTCTGCGACAGAACCTCGCCCTCTTTGGTAGTCCTCGAGCGAATCAGCTGCGCTCGTACCGCGGCACCGATTATGTGGCTCTTCCTCATGTCGCCCACGCGGAACATCAAACAGAGCTCGCCGTCTCTTTGGCAGATCACCGCGTTCGTCGAGAACAGCAACGTCTGCGTACGTTTCTTCGGTCTGCTCATCTTCGCGAATACTATCCCGACCATGAACGCCTGTATCATCACTCCGGCGATGCTCTGCACGCACATGACGAAGATCGCCTCGGGGCATTCTTCGGTGGTCGACCGGCTACCGTAGCCGATCGTGTGCTGCGTCTCGATGCTGAACAGGAAGCAGCTGGTGAACGAGAAGATGTTGTAGACGCACGGCGTCCAGTTGTTCTCGGTTTGGAACGGCGGCAGGTGAGCCTCCTCGAAGTCACCGTGGGTGAACGCGATCAGCCACCAGATCACCGCGAACCCCAGCCACGAGAGCATGAAGCTCAGGCTGAAGCAGAGCAGCGTCCAACGCCACTGCGCGTCCACTAGGGTCGTGAAGATGTCCTTGATGAAACGCCAGGAACGCTTCGAGATGCGCGATTGGAGAACGTTGCAATCGCCGTTCTTCAGGACCGCGCGGCGGCGAAGCTTCCGCGTTGGCCCCGCTCTGAACCGGCTCCTGAAAATTAATATTCGTCCATCTAAATCAGAAGTGGCGAGATTCTTTCCATTTGTAGATTTTAACTTTCGACAATTTTTCATCAACTGCAATTTACAGAAAATAATAGGAAAGAAATTTATAAAATTCTTGAAACTAGAGAAAGATGAAGCAGAAGGAGTTATTACATAACGAAACTTGTTACTGAAACGATTAAAAAAAATCGATAACGAGCCTTGAATAGAGCGATTTATCGGACAATTAGAAAAACAGTTAACAATAAGAGATAAAGGAACAATTGAGAGCTTCCTTCAGGCATATTTAAAGAGGAGCCTAATTAAGGATTCGTAAGGGGCTTTGTGATGCGAAAGTCGAGTCTCCCAAATGTATGACACTCGTTCGCACGCGATGAGACACTTCTTTTTTTTCATCTGTTGCACAACAGTGGGAATAAATTATTGACGCGGTGCGACGGTCAAGCGAATCGTCGCCAAGGCCTGCGACGATATTCCACGGAGGAGATCAGGTTGGCCATTTGAATAACAAATTTCGAAGATCGCATTGTTCTTCACCTGTCGACTCGATCTTTCCTTATTCGCAAACGAATCGGACTCGTTATGAAAATTCTAGTTGCGATTCTCTATCGCGCGTATGCCACCGATTAATGCCGTTGCATATTTTCCCTCGTCGCGCGCGTGCACCTTTGCATAGCTAACGAAACACATGCGAGAGGATCAGACGGTATGGAAAATTTCAGAGATCTCGCGCTTAATTCCTTTTCTTATTTGTCTGTATGAACTTGAAAAGAAGTACTCACGATGGATCTCTTCGCATTGTACGTCATCGTTCTTGAAGCTTTCCATCACAGAGATCACTTAATCGGCCGGGGAGCTTACGGGTCACACACACGCACGTTCTATCTCGAACCTGACCAAGCCAAATGTCTCTTTAACAACAAGTTCATCCTTATCTCACTCCGGTTAGCTCTGATTTTCGAGAAGACACGCGACCGTTCTTACTCTAATCCAAACGCAAACCGTATCTCCGAACGTTGTATTCTCACTGACGAAAATGTTTACGGCAATAACAAGAGGATCGAAGAGCTGTTTTATCAGGCCCACTGTTCCCACTTTCTCCTTGGCTACTTGAAATTCTATAGATATCGAAGATAACTAACTATTGCACGTAAAATTGTATCGAATCTTATCGTGAACGGGCGAAATACAGAGCGAACGTATATGAGACCGCGGGTGCATCGCGTGTTTGAAATATGTACATCGTCCGCGGCCGGTTCGATGATCCGACTGAGACATTCTTGCTGGCCACCCTTTCGTACGGTCAAAAGGAAGTCGCCATTTTGACTCACCATGATAACCGAGCAACTGTTATCTACCAATTTATTTATTGCCGCGAGTAAATCAATCGGCGAGTCGTCGACACGCGGTCAGCTACCCGATTCATTATTAAGCCCCATCGAATTTTGAAGATCCATACGTTTTCTGGATCCTAACTTCGTCTTATATTCTAAGATTTTTATCTCTTCGTTTGCGATTATTTTTATTGGATTTACCACTTTGGTGCAGTCGGACGATATTCCGCGACCTCGAACAATTCGTCGAGATATCGGTCGATCGTTATCGGTAACCGGCGATAAAGATAGTTCAGCAACGAAACGGCGTGACTTTTTTCTTCTTCTAAATTTACGAGCGACACGATAGAAATTGTGTCATCGGGATGTAACGATTATCTAAGGTGGGCCTTGAAAACAATTCTGAAGGCTCTTTCTATTTTTTTTCAAAGATGCGATAGTTGTATTAGCACTTATCGATTAAGAGAAGCGCGAAATATCTGGTCGAATTCGTTCGACGTTTTAAGTATGTAATTACTTCCTCATACTGTCGAGGGTTGTTTGGCCGGGCAATTGAACGAATGCTGCGAGATACTGACCAGTTGAAATGTGGTCTCTTATCGAATTAACGCGCGGCTCGCAAACAAACGTAGTATAGGTACATACGTGTCTACACAGCGTGCAGAAACTCGAGGCAGGGGAATCCGAAAGAGGACGCATTAATGAATAACTGATACCGCAATTACATTTATTAACTGCGCAAAACTGCTTACGCGTGCGGCGATATGATATATGAGACTATAAACGTCAAACTATGATGAAAACTGGTTTTTAATGGCAATTACAAACTAATTTCAAAGATTGATTATGCACGTTCACCCGAACTTGTTACTGAATTGCACAAAATAAAATGTCTATAGTGTCAGATAAAAAATTTATGTATTATTATATTTTCTGTAGATTTAATTTTCCAGATACGACAATTTAAATTTGTCGAGATTGATGTATGTAATTTTTAAAAAAGCAGCTATCGGGGGAATTTTATTTTAATCTTGTATTTTCCAGTTTTACCTGCTTCTGGACGACGAGCTCCTGATCACTTTAACTATAACCGGCGCGGTTTTATTCGACAACAGAATTTGTTTCTCGTCCCCATCTGGCGAAGACGACTTCACGCTCGAAATAGGACTCTTTGACTCGTTTCCATTCATTGTATTTTCCATCTTCTTTCTCTAAAAATTCCCTCTTAATCACGAGTTCGGTTTTCGTTCAGCCTCACGCGTTCCTCCACATCTTTCGTTCAAAGCTCAAATGACGTATTTTTGTTGTCAGTCACTCAAGTGTTTGCCAAAGGCTTTAACCGATGCAGTCACAAGTTCTCGTTTCTTATCGGGAAAGGATAAGTGTCCAAAGGACTTTTTTTTCCCAGTTTTATCGAGCAAACACCTCTCCTTATTGCACGTTCTTAAGATTGCAGATAACCGTGCAATTTATCACGAAGGAATTTCTATAACGCGCCTGTCGATGCACTTGAGAAAATCGAAAAATATTCAATGGAACAATTTTTCCCAGCAGTTACGTAATTGATAAATAATCCATCTTGAGATTTTTTCACGATTGCTGATAACAATGCTGATAATCGAGAGATATTATTGCACTGTAGACGATTAATATTTTTAAACAAATAATTCAATTATTTTTCCCCTTATCTCTTGATATTCGATAATCGTGCAATAATTATAATTAAATAATTATCGTCCCTTTCACTTATTGTTTTCAATCTGTCGTTGCGGTAACCGGGCCAAAGAGAGATTATTTCTGAATTTCTTCGCTGCAGACGCGAACACGGCTGACAAAACTCACTGACCAGTCACTCCTTTTATACTGTTAGACTTCTCTTCTTAAGAAATCGACCGACTTATCGATCCCATTAGTCACAGATTCTTATCAAATTGGGCTCTTCTGAAGCTGTTAAGTACTCTCTTCCGAATAATCGAATCCTTCTTAGAGTTTGCCAGTCTCGTCTAATTTCGTCACGCTGTCCTACCTATGCACACTTCGCTGTTGACTATGATGATTAGATGTTCGGAGTTTGATGGTGGAGGATCTACTGATCTGGAAGCAATGATGCAGGTTGTCTTATACGAGGCCAGACGATACCTGGCCAGCGGTCTCCACTTATCAGCCACTAACAATAACGTTTGCTCTTTTCATTTGCGAGGAAATGGACTGACTGCGTCACGCGGAACGCGTCTCCCATTAATACCGATTGTTTCTCCCCCCGCCTCCTTATCAGCGATAACGACACTTTTCTTTGATTTTTACCTTATTAACTCTATTCTCTCTGAAACCATTTTTATTTACGCTCCCTCGGTTACCAATTTTTATAAATAAAACGCTTCGCAATTACGGAAAATTTTTTTACCAACACACTTCTCCGTAAAGAATACTTAACACTCCTTTTGTGAAGCAAACAGTGGAATTGTTTTAAGTAAAGAGGCAAACAACGATCCTGGTGGTACAACGCTCGGAGGTGTCCAAACTACAAACTCTCGTTACGGATGGCGACTTTTTAATGTACCGATTCGAGCCGTGATTCGCGAACGGGATATTAAACGTAACGCTTATCGTTCCGCGATTTTAATGCCGCGTGAAGTGGACGATTTTTGGAGAAAACAACTTTTTATACGATGATACACTCGCCTCTTTCGTATAGTATTATCTGCGGCCGATTTTCGCCGCGATGCACTCCGTTCGGTGATAACGTCCCCGCGGGCCGTGACATCGCGAGACGTTCCGTGTCCCGCCGGCCGACTCGTTTCACTGACTGAAAGTCCGGCGGTAGCTCTTATCAACCTGCAACCATCTTATCGCCGCCGAGCATTTGAATTCGCTGATTTCGGATGAAAATGGATCCTCCATCAGCGAACGGTATAGACTGATCATTATATAATAATGTAGGTGCATTCCCGTTCGTGTCTTCAGAGCACGAATCAGCTATTAACGAAGTACCTCGAGTGATACCGCAGCGAACAGGCGTATCAGTTGTAAAATTATTGTTCCAACTAGAAAAGTTATTGAACACTTCGCCTTACGAGTTCGATAATTCGTGCTGCTTGATTGATCGAAGGGAAAAGTTAATAGAATGCGATTGATCGAAGTAATGCACGTGACGTGTAATATAAAAAATGTATGAAGCTAATTTTTGTAGATTTTTTTATTAGAATTTTATTAATTTAATTGCACGTGTACAGATTATTTATTGTAAAATCGATGAGCAATAAAGATGTTCTTATTGGTTGACAAATAATTCTGTAACGGAGTATTGATATACTCGTTTCATCGCAGTTTCATGAAATTACTGTTTTCCAAGGTCTTCTGCAGGTCTTACAATCTCTTCGATTTATCTTGCAATCTAGCTTATCGCTTAAAAAAAAACTGCTGTCTTTCCTGCAATTAGTCGTTATCATCTCGCGTAGCCTGGTTTCTCACGGACATTCCTTCGAACGAATCTTCTTCGTTGTTTAAGTTCGATTGGAGTTGCTTAGAAGAATATTTGGGCAGCCGGAAGGGCTCGATTAGCGCGGGCAACGATGAATCGCATTAGTCGGTGCTAATTTACTCGGTGCGCATTATAATGGCGCTATCCCATAGTATAGTGGAAGAGCTCGTACCGCTCGTAGGCGTCAATTGAGAACGATACCAATTCTGACAACGAGTCTCACGCGCGTTTGTATGTACAACTAAATTATATCTACTTCTTGAACGCTGTTTTTACTGATAAAATTGTACAGCGAAATCGAAGGGACAAGAGTTCATCTGACTTTTTAGATATTGATTGTACTTATTATTATAGATGGGGTCAAGTTCAATATAATTAGTAGTCTATACATTTACATTAGTAAGATAAATATATATATTTGACGATCTCAGTAGAAATTGACATGGCTTGGGTAAAAGTAGAGATTTTCTTACTGATGAGTAGGAATACAGACATAGATGAGTAGAAATAGCGACAAGTTTAGACTGATCGTAAGTAGAAACTCAAAAGCTGTGTATTTCAAGACTTCATTTTAAAAATGGATTATAAATGATCTTTGCCCAATTTGTCTCAATGCATATTTAAGTTCCACAATTTGCATTATAATGTTTGATTAATAAATTGCTTTTTATATTGGGTTGATAGCGAAATCATGCTTAATTGAGTAGAAATTGGGACACTTATCTTACTTATTATTAGAGATGGGATTAAGTTCAATTTGTTCTCACGAACTCAAATCGATTTCAATTACCAAGCTTCATATTATGGATTTCTATTAATACTTAAAGGCAATAATGTTTCAATGATTATATTTGAACAGTATTCATTTTATGCAAACTGATATCCGAGGAATGATTACTTACAAATAAAAGGACTTGAATCCTTTGCAAGTAGTCTCTGAATCTTTGAAACCAGAATTACATAACTGGTTTTAAGCACTTCATTTATTAAATTCTTAACTATTTAAGAATAATATTTAATTTACAAAACTTGGTTTTAGCCTGTTCTTTTTTTATCCATCATATTGACTGCTTAGGAGTGTGGCTGTTTCTATTTTCCGAAATACTTATAGAGAGTTTGAATTCAATCGATCAAAGTTCAAATCCGTTTGCAAGGTACTTGATCCCATCCCTACGTATTATGTATTTATGATATGAAGCTGGAAAAGAGAATTAAAAGTGGCGGCTAATTGCATGCAAATCGAGTCTCGGAACAGGTTCTACCGAGAACGCTCTTGTTGTTTCTTGCTACCGGTTAATTAATTAATATGTACTAAGTGACAAGCAATCACTGTCAATCAATAAGTACAATGCCATATAAAAAGCACATTAGCTCGATCTTATTTATTCTCCATCTTGGAATTCTACATGAATTCATTATGTAAAATAAACCTCGTGACGTAAAATCATTTCGTTGAAACTTGCATCTACTTGTGAACAGGATTTATCTTCCTTGAACATTAAATAAATCCTCTGAGAAAAAGTCACTTTAAAAGATCACGTATTCTTTCATGCGATGACTTCAATTTACGAATATACTCGATTTATTTAGTTTCACTTGCTAATTTCCTTTTGTACATAAAATCAGAATGTATGCATTTGCATTCTACCTCGTCTTGCGAAACCAACCAGCTGTCTCGAGTCACGGGCTTGCTCGACGACCGGGCAGGAACGGCCGGTCTACCGCGGTTCGACATAACTTCCGGTCCGATCTCGAGTCGTTCACGGGCGCGCGTCAACGTCGTCGTCGGGTGTAACGAGTGTAAGTACACTGTGGGTCGAGCTGAACGCGAGCTATCCGACCGCGACGTCGACGTCCACTTCGATAACGAGGTTTTAATTAAACTAACGAGATCGGACGAGCCGCGAGGTTCGGCCACGCCAAGGATTTTCAAACGCGTATGAAAAATTGTTCACCTCTCAGTGAGAAGTTGTTCCTACTTGACATTTTCATCCGCCGATTTTCATCTGAATGTTTTAGAATGGTTTCATACGGGGTGAGTCAATGTAAATTAATATTTGATCATTTTCGTTTTTTTTCCTTGGAATTTAGTCACATCAACGTTTAACAATAAGCTTATTAGCGACTAAGTTCTGAATCAAATGTTGTTGATAAACGAAATCATTGATACTGAGGGTTCGTTTCAGCTTTTTCTATTCGAATTCTGAATGAATTTCTTGAATTGCTTATAGTTATGTTAAAGAAAGTATATAAACAATATATTATGTATTAGGAAATGTAAAAAAGGTTGCCTCATTAAAAATAGAATCACAGGAATTGTCTAGGAGCTCAGTCACAGAAACAAATGCCACAGACATAGATTTAATTCACACTAGTGACAATAAATTTGATACATCGTGCATAATGTGATCATTTGATTAACACGAGTCCTACGTGAATTCTTCATTACTTTGAAAAATATTGTTTAAAAATATATTTTAACAAGCTGAAACTGAGGGTCAGTGAGTAGGATCATTTCTCATTGACTCATCTTGCAAATCACATGTATTACAACTTGTACGTTTATGAATGGAATAATCATTTCATTCATATACTCTGAATGATTTGACCCTAGAAATTTTTATTCTATTACAGAGGACCATGAAAAATTTCACTATCATTATAATAACGTGACTAGTTCGTGCTATGTTGAATGAGCCTCACTATAGTTTCTCAGTGCTAGAAAATAAGCCTAATGACGTACCTCCGTCTCTTTCTTTCTCCTTCTTATTTCTACAATATATAAAGTCTTACGAGGCGAATTCATAAAGTTTGCTCAGACATGAAGGGATATTTTAGGGAATTGTTTTTTTAATCTAACGTGTCAAAAATTCTGAAGAAACTCGCATATGTACTATACAAATAATATATTTATTTCAAACTCATAGATTGCAAAATTGAGTAATGCTCCATAAGACTGTTAATTATTAACTAATTAATTTGTCCTATATTCATGATTGAGAGCTGAAAAAATGCAGAACGTATCTAACAGTTCACTAATAGGAGAAACAGCTGAGCCAAAAGTAGGAGTTGAAAATTACAAAGTGGAAGGAGCTCGTCACCCCTGCTCTAAAACGTTGATTATGACAACTGTAATCACTTTAACGTTGATATAATGATAGAACAAAGTACTTAGGGTACACAATGATAAGGAAATAAAAGTAACAGCGTGATACTGCATTAGCGTTACTGATAATGACGACCGTCGCGATTACGTATACGTAAGATCGCGGCAAGCAATGATTTCGATTTCGTCGAGACCCGCTGCGCGAAACACCGGAAACATCTACTTTGCATACGAAAGAGACGACGTATCAGTGACTGGGCTGCAAAGCAGCCGTAATCGCTTGACAATTACCAAACAAAACAGCGGCTCGGTTCGCGGATCACGTGAACAGTTCCCAGGCTATCTCAAATTCCCGGTTAAAGAGGTGATCTACAGCTTTTGTTTGAGGAAACAATTCTGAGCATCGTTTGGCGCCAGGTGCTGTGATTTTAAATAGCCGGAATAAAAATAGTAGATAGATATATCGGCCACGGCTTATGTTTGGTCAAATGATTTTTCCTTGGAGACAGTCTATTTGCAACTATTGAGCAAATTTATCGAGTGCAAATGCTTTTAAGAGTGAAGACAATTCGATATTGAGGGTTAAATATTGAATAATTTTTATCTCACAGTTAGCGACTGACGTATGTAGTCGGATATTGAGTTGACGTACTCTGAACTAGAATAACTTTTTCAATATCGGAGTAAACAATATACTTTTCTGCGGGATGCAAGTTGTTAGTTTATCAATTCACAATTCATCTAAAGAAATTAAATTCATATACCTGGAGATGGGCATATGAATTTCATACCTAGGTACGTATATGAATTTAATTTCTTTAGTTGAATTGTATTTATTTAAAATCTGTTCGATGGTAATTAATTCAAATGAACGCGAATTAATACAAGAAATGGAATGGCTAATTAAACCTGCGTACCTGATACTTAATAAGAAAAATTGAACGGATTCCTATCATTGTCTCTAACAACAGACACTTATTAAACCATCTATTTCTTTGAACCTTCGCCCTTTGATTACGCACTTGCACTGTATGTAAACTCATACAAGTCCCGAACTATCCTAACAGTCCCATCAACATGATTTATGGACGCACTCAATATTTTCATAATTATTGCGACGTCTATCGTTTGAACAGATGCGATTTATGGTTGTCGGTAGTCTATTAACACAAGCGGAGGACACGTTATATGTATGTAAATTTCACGCGGTTGATTAACGGGCCTTCGTACTCGTTGCGTTCACATACTGCAATGTGTACTCTTATGCCACTAATTCACCTATCGCGGATCGACCGTCGTCATTTATCAGCGGAACGGAAACATGAACTCGAAAATTCGCGAACAACGTGTGACCTTCGCTGATAATTTATCTGTTTTCGACTCGATTCGCTAAAAACGAACAAGAAAATTGTTTTTCGAGGTAGCATGCATAATCGGTCGTAAAAGTTTCAATATTCCAAGAAATAAGTAGTTTTAACTAATTTCTTTTATTAAGTATTAGACTATTAAATTATATCGTTAACTGAGTTAAATTATCAGTTAAAAATTAATTAATTAAGCGCGACAACTAGTTAGCAGATTTCACGATTCACCTTGTCCGATTCAAAAGGTCGCGCAAGTGGCGAACTAATCTGCAATCGCGGCCGAACTTAATCACGGAAATTCGCAACGCGATTTCGCTCGGCGTATCAGATTTCCGTTTCCTGAATGAAAGACGATCCAGACCTGTACATCTTCGCGATTTTCCCTCGTGCGCATCCGTCTTATCGCGCGAAACTCCTAACGACTTAACAGCGAATTAAATTTGAATCCACTTAAACAGATAGCTGTTGGAAAATCTTCCTCGTTAGGAACCTTCCATGTATGGAAGCTCCATATAATTTATTATTTTTTTTTTAGTATCAAGGATCTCATGTAAGTAATTAAAAATATTCTTGAAGATCGTATCATATTTGGAGGAAAATGTATTCGAGTCTTTCTTAACTATTATTTGTCAAGTATAAATCCATTAATCTTCCTACGATAATAATGAACAGGTGTAAAGACTAGGAATGGGTTCAAGTTCAACATGTATTCCCGAGTCAATTTCAATAACCAAGTCTCATCTTGTAAGTTTTGATTAGTACTCAAAAGTAATAATGTTTTAATGATTATATTTGAAAAGTACTCATTTTATGTAAACTGATGTCAAATCTCGGAATGAGTACTTACAACATTCGAAAAGATACTTAGAAGTACTTTTATGTTAAAAGAAATTGAATCTTTCACAAATCGTACCCGGATCTTGAAAATCAGAATTGCATAGTCGATTTCAAGCAATTTGTTCATTAAACTTATAATATTTCATTTCCAATACTTGGTTTTAACTCGTTTCTTTTTTATCCACCATATTCTCTGCTTCTATCTGGCATAAGTTTGATTATAGAATTTTATTAGGAGTTCTGTTTCTATTTACCAAAATACTTATAGATAGTTTGAATTCTATTAATTAATCTTTGCGTTCTAACCCGTTTGCGAAGCACTTGTTCCTATCGCTAGTAAAGAGGATAATATTATTTAAGTACATACACGGACTATGTATAGTAATCCAATTATTAGCTGCTGGTGCTATCTACTGTATTTATCTCCGCGGATTAAACGTGCAAGGGATACGCTGGTCGCGCCAGTCATCGCGGATTAGCTTCAGAAAATGCGGACTCACTGTCCTATTATTTTCTATCATTATTAATAGTCTCAAGTTCCTCCAATTAGTCAAGTAGGATTTAATATTGTAATATAATATTCTACATTCAATGAAGGTCCAGAATAATATGTATTACTATTCTAATCGAAATTTCATTCACAATTATTGTCATGAATATACAGTCTGTATTATTATTATAAATTAGAGACTAGGTTAAAATACTCATATAGGGAATATTGACACAAGCAACTGACCTGGTAGAGTCCTGCCGACCGACACCACCGATACTGCTGCTTTGAGTGCTAACCCTGACCAGGGTGACGTTCCTATGCAAACTGGACAATGTTCCCGTGTGCCTCTGCCCGAGCAAGGGTGAGTCGGCAGCGATCGGGTTCTCCGGTAACGGCAGGTGGCCTTGAACCTCGACGTCCTTTTCCTCCTCCTCCTCGATGGTCCCCGGGAGGCGGAACAGTTTCTGTGGCTCCTCCATGCCACCTTGTGTCGCTTCACGTGCACGAATAAGCCTCCATCGAAAATATCGAACTCATCCTCCTCCGAGCCGTTCCTTTTTTTTTATACTTCTTGACACCTTCGCTCACCGATATTTGCCTCGACTCGATAATTCGCTTGATTTAATCGAAACGAACCCGACCGTTCTATCACCCCACCACCTCTGTCCGCTCCTTCTTATTTTTTTTCGTTCGAATCACGAACGGCGACGCGTTTTTTCGTCTCGTAACGAGGATGAATGAAGTCGATGGACGGGACCGCGCGACGATGACTCACGGCCACAGCCGAACAGTAAAGTTCCATCGTTTTCTGCCATCGTTCCTTCGCTTCCTCTCACTTTCCACCGGCATTCACACCGCCCTTCCGTTCGCGGAATACCGACGTTCCTTGTCCCTACGCACAGTAACCGTTACATCTTAGTTTTATTACATACCAAGTGACCAACGCCTGATTTTTATATCCCACGTTTTAAAACGTCTAATATTCAATTTCTTTATAAAAAAAAAACGTGTACATGATTTTTTTTAAGCAATGCTGTAAGTAGAATTCTAATGGATTTCTCTTAGGAAAATGACAAAACATTTATTTAGACTATTTAGAGTCTTTTAGCCTTGCATTGGGAGAGAGGATGAAGAGGACGTCGAGGTATGCGTCACGTAGAAAGGTTCTGGGGATCGACGACACGCTCTTTGCTTCCGGTTTCGGCAGAATTTAAAAAAACCCAGAAATATAATGTGTAATTTTATTCCTAAGAAAATTGATCAATTCTAATCTCAATGAATAGTAATAGTAAGAACTTCAATTTGTTCAGAGAACGAATCGATAAATAGATAGTATTTGTGAATTGTATAAAAATGAAGTCACAGGTATTTGAATATCAGGAAACGAGGACGTTTAATGCGGTAAGAATTCAGTGATAAGAATTGAAAACGGAATTGGGAATCAATGAAATGTATTAATAAGGATTATTCGAGGGAATTATTCATCAATGAAGCTGTAACCGGAGGTATCTTTCTTTTGGCGAATACGTGATTAATATGAAATACTCGTCCCGAGTGAGTCATTAATGGTGCGTCCCCGCGCGAAATCGTAATGATCCCAATGTCTAAAAATATACCTTCACCGAGATATGCCACGCAAGGCCGAGTTTATCTATTTTTTTTTATTTTTTCACGTGCAAGGAATGCAATGTTGTACGCGGGTTAACGTTGAGATTCTCGATGCGCTTGGGAATCGTAAAGAAACAATGAGCGCCAGGAAACGTACGCGAGTTTACTTGGAAGAATGACGTCGTCACAGATTAGGCCATCGATCAGCGGTTACATAATTATTTTGTTTTTACTGATTTTACCGATTGTTACGCGTCTGGTAATAATCTATGTACCTTTGAATCATGTAAGGCCTGTGTATTCGAGGAAAAATTTAATGAAGACTGATTCATTAGAAATGGAATTTCCGTTTTAATCCGCCTTTTAGATTATCGATTTATTTTTCGTTATCGAACACTCTCGAGGGCTTATCGTACCCGGAATAATATTGTAATGTCCAGCAAAATACACTCCCGTCCAGAAGTAAAAAAAAAGAATGAAAATAAAAATGATACAAAATTCTGATTGATTCTGTTGAAATTTTATATCAGTCGTGTTCGGTTGTCGAGTGTTTTTATTCTTCTCAAACAAGTCAGTATGTGTTATTCCAAGTAATTTTTGATGGCTCGTTCCACTGAGTACTCAATTATTATTGTCTATATATCTATAAGAAAATAATCGAATTTTAATTGCAGTTTGCATTCATTTTGTCTGGAAAATGAATAGTTTTAATAAATGGAGCACGTACAGGGAAATATTGTGTAGAGACTCTTAAGGT
Organism: Ceratina calcarata; assembly: GCF_001652005.2. Classification (NCBI taxonomy): domain Eukaryota; kingdom Metazoa; phylum Arthropoda; class Insecta; order Hymenoptera; family Apidae; genus Ceratina; species Ceratina calcarata. The sequence goes on from NW_017177087.1 coordinate 490,442, forward strand.
TCTATGAATCCTTAAATGAAGAGTGTAAATGAGAAAGTATTCATATTTTAATAATTATTAGATATCAGTACCGATCAGAATAAAAGCACTTCATAAAATTGTAGAAATTTTGTGAGCCTACTAACAAAGTTGTTACATTTTGAATTCTTATGTTCAATGACAAAATTTGGATTCTATTTATAAAAAAATTCAGATATCACAGTGCGATAATTTTATAATTTTATTTAAGTGTTAATGCATATTTTAAAAATAGTTTAAAGCTGAAATAATATAAACTTGGAGGATATTATTTAAGATGGACAATAAAAAGTAAGTACTATAGAGCATGCAGGCAACGTAAATAATTACAAGTCTGATACAATCCAATCAAAAAGTGCCAGAACCATGTACCATCTTTGTAATACATTTCTTAAACTTTTGACAGAGATTCTACGGCTGATAGAATCGTATATCTTGTTTAATGACATACTCTCATGACCAATGATTATAAAATATTGATCAACGATTTTAGAAAGTCGATAAATGTTTCGTATTAAAACTCGTGTACTGGAGTGTACTAGCCAAATTAAATACTGCTTATCTCTGACACGGTGACATAAATTATTCCAACCGTGGTCGCGGTTCACCAAATTCTCATCGCCCATATGCATGTACAGTGTACAGTCGAGACAGGTATTAAGTGAACAGACTCCAAAATGAAATAATTTTTTTAATACCAGACCAAACTACATAATTTTTTATGGAATACAAGCTTACTTTAGTATACAATGCAGGTTTCCATGACTTGTTGCCTACAACTGAGATAAATCGAAGAATTGTTGTATGTTTCGATGTAACTTTTCTAATAAACATTTCTCTTTAGACATTGCATAGTAAAATAAATTTTATTACATTCCACAGAAAATTGTTGTTTGCTCTGATATCAAAAAATTTATTCCATTTTGGAGTGTGTTAACTTAAGGTTGTATGAACCCTTA
>NW_017177087.1:492606-500839 GCF_001652005.2 Ceratina calcarata
CATGTAGACAGTTGCAAGTCACGTACAGTCTAATAAAAAAATGCCAAAACTACGTGTTAGAATATTAGAAATTATTCGTTAAAAATTCCTTGTGACTGAGAAAAACTGGTCGAATACTTTTATAAACCTTACTCCTCTGTAATTATTATTTTCTCTAAAAGTTTATTGCATCAAATGTTGGACACAGCTTTTTGTTACATGTCTTAAACTTTTGGTAGAGATTTTACGGCTCATACAACCTTAAACATCTGTTTCGATTGTGCGTATGTACGCACGTCAGTTTGGAAGGTGCGTAAGAGAAGATAGCGTGTTTTTATCTCTTGACAAACAGTAGATAGAAGACGGGAACCGTTACACGAAATAAGTGAAAGTTTAGTCCGTTATCCACATCAAAGGAGCACCATTTCGTTGACTATTTCGCTCTTCGTTTAGCACCGAGGGAACGAGTTTGCGCGATTAATCGTAGATGTAATTTCCTTGTTTACGCGCCGCCTTCCACTTGCCCGAGAGCCGACTCGGCCTGAGGAATCCTCTACGCGCTCGTAAGACACTTTCGTTCCTCTTGAACTCTCGAAATTACATTTCAGATAATTAAAATTCATGAGGTCAATTTCAACTAGGAAGTAAACTATGAATGAGCCTTGAAGAATTAAGTGATAAAATAATTTCACATTCAATTTCGTTTTGCAAAATTCGTGGACGGTAAGAGAAGTTTAAATGAAAAACGCGTTCATTTTCAGTAATCAGAGCAGTTTGGTCACTCATTACACAGAGAGAAAAAAAGAGAGAGAGAGAGAGAGAGAGAGAGAGAGAGAGACGAACGATAGAATTAAATTCCTAAAGGAAAATCACGAGTTTTGATAATTAATATTATACGAAATATTAAATTTTTCTCACTCGAGCCGTGACCTTCCTCGCTTGCGACGATTGGTTTCCCGCGGTTTCTCACTAGTTTTCAAGCAGCGGACGTACGCGCGTCGCGTCGCGCTCGCGACTGTTTCAAATTCCCGGCCGTTGCACGAGATCGTGATTGTGCGAACGCAACGCGACGGATGCCATGGCGTTACGCCTCTCACGGCGGGGATAATTCAGGCACGGTGTCACATAGCCAGGGTATACGCGTGTCACTCGGCTGGACACGCGTATTTCCGCGGAGCCTCGACTCCTGCAATCGTTGCAATTCTTTTTCCCGAGCGAGTCCCACTTTTTCCTCTCTGTTACACTTCGCGTTTATAAAATTTATACCAGTTCGAATTTATTCGAGAAATTTCGTAAATCCTTACGCTTTTCCAAATTTTATAATATAATAACTTTTTAATTTAATTTTATCAGTTTTTGTTGATTTATTCTGCAGAATAATATGCACAGAATTTGTAATTGCACATTTTTTATGCAAAGTACATCAATAAGAATTGAATTAATTAAGTTCATAGTTGATTGTAAGAGAAAAAATTAAGTTCCATGTTTTATGAAAAGCACGTGTCGCGTTTATTTTTACTGCGGACATTTTATAAAAACAATGCGCCTGTCTAGAAACACGGTCACAATTAAATCACGTGTGTGTGGGTATATGTTATGCATTTTATTTCGCAAGAAACGGGACGCTTATTGCAAAACGCGTTCAACGAAGAACGAGAAGTTTCCAGGAATTTCAAATGCCTCTCTTCGAATGCTGCGAAACCTGTTCTATTCCCTTATCGCGAATGTTTAAGATATCGACGTGAGTTAAACCGTTTTCGAATTTTTTAAATAGTTCATGAAATCGATATCGTCACGTACGCGTAATAACCGGCAAAAGAAGTTCATCATTTACAAAAAATACGAAAACATCGGAGAATATTGCAGCATGATTTAAATGAATTTAATTGGTTATATCATAACGCGTTGTGTTTCCGGGTTTTGAAACGCGGAACCTCGGATTAAGTCCGGCCTGAGTTTGTTTTATACTCTCTTTTAACGCGTTTGCATTTGCAGAGAAACATAAGCACTTCGTGTCCTTATTCCTTATTCCCTTGCGTTATGTTTTTAGCGTGCAAAGGCCTTTAATGTGCGAATGATAGATCGCTTATCAATCGAATGATTTAACGCTCGTTACACGCCAACTTCCATTGGACTCGACCGTAAATGTCAACTCGTATCATGTTCAAGGAGCTATTCATTCACCTGTGCGCAATACAGTTACGTTACGTTATATTGTCATTCATTCCACAAGGCGAACGATTTGCGTATTGATTATATCTCGAATAGAAAATAGAAGGGACGTTATCTAATTACTAAAGATCTACACTGTACCGTCTCGAGGAGCAATTAAAACCTTGAGACTCTCATGATTACTGAGAAGTAGGGATGGGATCAAGTTCAGTACAGAGTCACGAATCCGAGTCAATCTCAATAAATAATTAACTTTCATTTTAGGGATTCCATTAGTATCTAACAATAATAATGTTTCAATGATTATGTTTGAAAAGTATTCATTTTATACAAACTGATATCGAACCTCGACTTGTAGAAGTGGCCACACAGAGTGGTAATGACTGTCATTACTGATAATGAAACTTGCAACTAGATCACAGGATCTGTCCTTATAAAAATCCGATGGATTATGAAATTATAGTTATACATTAAGTATTGAAGGACAATATAATTGATTTTAAAAGTAAGAAATTAATGAATAAAATGATCGGAGAATTTCTGGTACGAATCTGTTCGACCAACATTCGAGTATATCTGCAAGTATTACTTCCTGTTATCAGAGTACTTGTGAAATGTTCGAAACTAGGTAGGTAGCTGTAGGTTCGACTGTAGTTTTTGAAATACTTATGGGGAGTTTGAATTCAATCAAAGTTCGTACCTGTTTGCGAGTTACTCGACCCCATCTCTACTGGAAAGGATTCATTTCTTCAATATAGAAATTATACAATCCTGTCGAATCAAAATTCGAAGAATTACAGTCAGCAGTACGAGTACTTTCAAATCCGTCATATTGATAAATGGTAGCCGTGAATCTCCAACAGCGACAGCTAAATTATATGTGTTAATTAACACTGGTGGTAACAGGTATTAATTAGCATCTCTCAACAGGTACACAATTCGTGTACCTATGTACGTCCACTATTGATCCTCGGATGATGTTGTTAATTCACAAGCACAGTTGTTGAAGAGTATTATTAGAATCAAATGATAGTACAGGATGACTAACTCGATTGTTAAATAGGTTCTCAAATAATTTCAAGCATCCTGACGAGTCGCATAGAATAGACGTTACAGGATTATTTATTATTGTCTCGTTTTCGTGACCGGCTGAATTTGATTGAGAGGAAGGAGGGAAGAGAACGAGGTCGACACGCGATCGGACGACGGAAAATTCGCCATTAATCACCGATTGTCCGAGCTGCTCGACTCCGTTGTCTTTCCGGCGGATCACGTGAACCCCGTTCAACGATCATCGCCGTAATCAATTAACGCATTCCCTCACGTCATCGACGTTTACCTTCCGAACGATAGCCAGTGATGCCAACGACGGGAATTTGTTTTCACCAGCTCAGATCTTGAACCTCCTACTCCTACAGACCCGTTCGGATTGAAAAACGCATTTGAGAGAACGCATGAAACGAACGAACAAAAACGCACGCCGCGTCCAATTTCAAACTCGAGTGTCACTGACACGGTTGGCCACGTGGTCGCTCGTTCCACGCTCGACACAGATGTCGTTCGATCTTGCCGTTTTAAATTACCGTTTCCCGCCGACGGTACGCGGCACTATTTCACGATTATCACACGTATCGGGTTTATCGAGCGTCCCGTGACGCTCGGGTTGCGCGATTTTCGCGTGGAACTATTGGAAACGAGGCAGAGAAACGCGAGGCCGACGGTTGAAACCTCGTGAAACTGAGATCGCGTTGCCAACGAGCAACCAAGCGGCGAGCTTCTCCAGTGACGTCAACAAGCCTTCCTCGCCGCCCGCTTTTATCCCTACCAGTCCTCCTCTCTTTTACTCACTGCCTTTTCCTCCTACTTTTCAATGAGATCGGCTGGCCACGATCACCGCCGAGTCACGTACAGATTCACGGACCTCTTGCCTGACCGGCGGCCGCTACGACATTGCTCATCTTGTTATTGACAAGTCCCTACGCTCGTTCGCTTTGCCAAATAACCATAGTGAACGTGAAGAATTTCATCGACTCGCTTATCCGCTCCAATTATTATTCTGTGGAAATATGTGGTCACGTGCAATTTCTAGTTGCATTACTAAATGGAATTAGTGTCTTGTTATTCTTCTTCCTCTTGGAGATTCGGTAGATCATTCTCTTGTCGGATTCTTTCTCTCAGCTCTTGCGTTGAGTAAAATTTCTCTTTGATTCTCTCTCTTTCACTTTCACTTCCAGTGTGAGATTTGATACATGGTCCACTTCCCTGTCCTTATTCTTGCTTTATCTTTATATTCTTGACTGTGAATGATATTCATACTCCTTTCACTTAAATATACAATTTTAAAGCAATCCTAATACATTTTAAATTGAATTTGAATATTCAATTTATTATCCATTAAACGGGCAGTTTATTATTGAAGAGTTATGTATTAATCATGATGGGAAGTTCCATTTGATTCATATAAAATTCGTCGATTTAAGGAGATGAATCAGCTTGTAGAAAGTCAAATTCTATGAACCTTGACCACTGTCAATGACGTGTAAAGAGTTATTGATTTATCAGCCATGTCCGATTCACAAGTCTCGGCGAGTTTATGAGAAATACAAGTGGGATGTTGACTACTGAGGTACTGAATTGTCAGATGTCAATCAAAGAGACGTATTTATTCACCGATAATTATTATATTCATCATTTAAAATGAAACAATTTAAAATTGCATTAATATGTTAAATTTTAATTAATTACTACATTTCAAGTCTATTATAAACAAATTTCTATGCTGCAATATTTTACTACAGTAGTACAAGAGTAATGTGTGAATTTTTGATTCGATATGCGCAATGTCGCATCAAATGAAGTGACAGCGGTTATTGGACAACCTTAACATAATCAATTCAATCAACAAATTGCTGGCTAAATCAATAAATCAATAATGTAATTTCTGTCAATTAGTAGTAGTAGTGAGTGGTAGCGGTAGTAGTAATCGTTTATTTCATGTCCTTTCGGCCTTGACAGGGGTAGTACATTTAATGATAATACCGTATCCCAGATATTTAAATTCTATAATTTCATCTATTCTCTTTTCCCCCAATTTCCATTATATCTTTCGCTTTTTTCCCTTTCACATTCTTACTGATTATTACTTTAAATTTGTCTGCATTTAAAGTTAATTTCTTCTTCATCATCTTCTTCATCTTTTTTTATCTTCAACAGATTGTCTGCTAGTAATACCACGTCTTCACATGAGTCAATGTCCAAAAATTTTCTCTTCCTAACACTATTTTCCCCTCAATTTAATTATAACGTTTCCCTCAATAATTGCATAAAATATAAAGAAACCTCAAACAGTTTTTTTATCTCTGTTCAAATATGCGGATTTCTGTAATGCATTCTACTTTTAAATATGAACAGCACAGGTCGTTGTTAACAATTCCTTTTCGTAAGATTTTCTTTCCCAAATATTGTGTATAAAATTGTCGATTAATAGTTTAATGGGTTAATTTTTCGTTGATCGCTGGATCATTTCGTCGGAGCACGTGCGTCGACAGTGTGCCTGTCCGTTCCCTACGCACGCTAATGCGCACTAACAGGGTCCAGTGTGTACACTGGTATCCGCTAATAGGGGACACACTTCGCCGTGATAATAACCAATTACGTCAACGAGGCCGGAGGGCATGACCGTGACGTTTCAACGAATACTTTGACGACCGTTGTTTCTTAAAACTGAGTCTTATCTCAAAATCTTGAGTAATTAATTATCAATTAATTGACGTTCTGCAAAATTCGCATGGAAATCGAGGAACGAAGTTTACTAGAGAGTAGCTGCAGGCATTTTAAAATGAACAAGATCTTACCAAGAAGGAAGAATAATTTCAGTAAAAAGGAGCAAACAAAAAATCAGATAAAAATCCATACAAGGACACTGAGAAGAAAGCATTAATAAAAACTCGGTACAAGGACATAGTTACACAAGAATTATGAACGATGTGAAAACATCATAACACACTGTATATATGAATAGGATCAAGTAACTCACAAATGGGTTCGAACTTTGATTGATTGAATTCGAACTTTCTATAAGTATCTCTGAAAATAGAAACAGAACTCCTAACTATAGTCGAACTTATGCCAGATAGTTTCACAAGTACTTTGATAAACGGAAGTAATACTTGTATAGCACAGTTTCTGTGATCAAGAATCTTCGGGAAACCATGAAATGATGATGTCCCGTTCTGTTACGTATTGATCAATTTCCCGACGTCAGAACTGGAGAAGCGGTTGTGTTTCCAGTCAGGTGAGTCACTGTTTAATGAGAACGTGGACGCATTCAGATTTCTTGCGAAGGCTGATTCAGTATCAAACGGGACCCACGTGAAAATTGTTGAAACAAGTATACTGTCGTTTCACGTTTTTCAACCGCTGAGTCAGCGATAGCAAAAAATATCCGATGAATTATTGCAGAAAATTATTTGTCATCATCCTCGTGATTCTTCCTCCCATTTTTCTGTTTAAAAATTATAACGCAGTTTCATTTAATTACTGGCATTGAGTACTTAAAATTGCACGAATACCTAATATTTTTCATTCATTATGAAGCTACTGTTTAATCAGTAAAATTACATATCAGGACAATTGATTTGTGTATTGGACAAATGTCCAACATTTTACACATTAATCATATAAAATGATTTGAGTTTCTGATTTGAGTCATGTTCAATTGCACTCGTCTAATCCAGTTAACCGCGATTCCGTTTACTCATTCAGAATCTGACGAGTATTTCATGGTAATTCCTCCTAGTTTCCGCGGAAAATAGCGAGCGAACATAGCAAGTTAGCGCACGGTTATCGGTAGGCGTGAACGTATAAAAGTGTGACAACCTTCGAGAACGGCTATCTCATTAGTCACGATTGCCGTGAAAATGAGGCAAACGAGCGCGTAGTAAAAATGGTCGTGGAGTAATCGCACCTTTTTCTTCCTTTCCCCGTCCCGCGAACAAACCATGATAATACCCAAAGCGAGTTTTGCTCGGCTCCACCGCCTCTTTCTCTTCCTTCCATAATTTATATTAAACGCATGATAAGCATTATGGCAATCATCAGAGTGATCGTTAAAATAATATTATACATTATCTTATTTGGTCACGTTGCAGTGCAGATTGATTTATCTCTGGAAATAAATTACTGTATTCATGTTTATTATCAATTTATTTCTGAATCGTTTCCACTTAATATACGCGTATTTATTACGTCTAGAATTCAACTGCATTCTTACGTACTTCGCATAATTACTACGTAACGTCGTACATATATCATTTTAGTGACATTATCAAGTTTTCAAATGTATTCTGTATGCAATATGTTATTTCTTTTATTTAAGACTTGACAAATTCAAATGCACTACATTGCATGATTACTGTGAGATATTAAATGTAAGAAAGAACTGAAGGTGAATGTAGAAATGACGAAAGTGTTTGTATCCAAAAAAGGAAAAGACAAGAAACAGGAAAAAGGAAGGCAAGAGAGAAGGGAAGGGATTATTATACGACATTAAATATCATTTGAATTTCTACATTTTTCAATTAGAAAAGTATTGTTCAAAGGAATGATAGGGAAGGACGATAATCAATGTTAGAGATAACTCTGAGCGTACTCAGTATATCAGACCGAGAACAGACTTGGAAGGATGTCGCAATTCGCGCGCACGCAAGGTGATACGGGCTTCTCGCGGATGTATGTCATTCTAGACCCTCGACGCTTCTCACTGTCGTTCGTCCGGACAATGAGAAGTTGCTTTGAATAAGAAACGGGGAGAGATTCGCGATAACGCGGAACGCGGTAGAAAAATCGTGAGCTGCAATTGCACCCGGTTAACCTGACGTAACGAAGGTCGTTGACATCACCAAGAGACACTTCCTACATCATGATCTTATACTGACACCAGTATTAAGATACCTAGTGAAAGATATATTTTTATCACGTATAGCAGAATATGTGTTTTTGTTTAAAAAATTGATTAATTTTTATAAACTTGTCCAGAAAATTAGATCCAAGTATAATTGATATCGTTATCAATTTCAATAGG
>NW_017177087.1:501686-503954 GCF_001652005.2 Ceratina calcarata
TATAGAAAATGCGTTTTTCTAAGGCACATCAACTTTTGGTATTAACTATATAGCCAACACATCCTTAACGAGTGGAGTTAGAAGGAAATTACATAAGACCTTTCTTGTATGTGGGCACTGTTTACTACCGACGAGTTTTTATTTTTTATTTTTTATTTCGGTAGCAATATATTCTAAAGGGAGTAAAAAAATTGTCGACTTTTTCGCGCCAGACTGCCACTCTTTAGTAATCTCTCCTCGATGCGTGCCCGGGGAACTTGATAGCCGGTTTAGCGTGTTTCGCGCGGTGTCATCGCGGCTCGCGTGTGCACGGAAACACGGGACGGCAGAGAAGAACCGGGAAGACGAAGCGGGGACCGGGCCACACAGGCCGAGATTAAACAATTGGCTGGCGTGATAACGAGGGCACTTCCCGCCACTAAACTCATCCTGTCGCGTAGCTTCGTGCCGCCCGGCCTAACTTATGACTCTGGACACATCCAGTTAATCCTCTTCTCATCCATCTGCCCTTCAAACCTATCCCCTTCCATCCCGGTCTGTTGCATTGTAACGTGGAAACGCGTTAATCGCGGATTGTCTTCGCCCTGATTTTCTGTACGATCTTCAAATACTGAACTTAATAATTGTTCTCATCCTTATGCAAGAGTTCTAATACAAAATTATGTGCACATTGCTCGTTTACTTATTAGGTTAATAAATAATTGAAAAGACGAATAAAAGAATTTACCACCAAGATGAGAAAATTGATCATTGAAAAAATTCGCTTTGTACTTGAATGCTGTATAACAAGTTTACGCCTTTCGCAAGAGACGTGTATGGAAAATCAAATAGATAAATTATCCATCGCGCGTAAACAGCGCGTGGTGCGAAGGAAATCGATGGAAATTAACTGCGAGGCGATCGAGCATTTTTAAAGGCCAGACATCGTCCGACCTTTCACGTAAAGGCTGCAAAATCGAGTTATCGCGTCAGGTAATAGAGTGCCTGTTTACTCGGGATACAAAAAGAATCTGAATTTGATGGGCTCGTAAATAATCGTTCACAGTAAATAATAATAATCATCTGCTATGAATAGATCATAGAAATCGCGGAACATTAATACAATAATGAATTATTCTTAGGTTGAATTAAAAAGGTTGAAAATGAACGTTTTGGAACGGAAGGCGGAGATATTTTGATGAAAACCGTGCCGGACGTCGGCTAGTTAGCCGAGCTTAAGCCAACGACGCGACGGCGCGTACGGATGAAAACGTACGCGGCATGACGTCTTTGTGTCCCAGTTAGAACAATTTGAAAGCCGCGGTGGTATCTACGGAGTCGAGTTTTGTGAGAGCTACGCGCGATCCTCCCGGGTAGTAATTGATCCCTCCTCAGAGGCAATTTGCCCGAGCGAAGCCTCAAGCCTGTTTCGCCCCGTGTTTCGCTCGCGGCGTTTCATCGATAGCGAGACCGGAAGCCTCATCGATTAAGTCGTTTGCCGTACCCGGATTTTCGCTCTCCTCTCTTCGCTCCTCTGACGCAAACGGCGGGCATGCCGACGGAATGGTTAATAAACCAGTTTCGGGGTCGTCGCTTAATTTAACGCGACGCGGTCCAAATATTCTGCCGCGTCTCTCTACGCGTATCAGGCGAATGCAGAAGTTCTTTGATGCGTCGCTTTCTAAACTTCAATCAATTAAACGTAGTTTCAAAGTCAATCAAAACTGATGTGATCAATGAAACCAGTCCCGTGCTTCCCTAAAAATAATTTATACGCACGTCGAGGATTTTGAACGAAACAGTTATGATACTGTCATTTAGGAATAAGCATATTATTGTATATGTATAATTCTAATGCCTGTTACTGTATAGAATTCTGTTTTCAACAGCAAACACTTCAGACGACATTACGTATGTTAGTTGAGATGTTTTGACTATTAAAAAATTGAATATACAAAGAACTTACCTTATACTTGCTCCTGAGGGTGCCTATTCCGAGGATGATGATTCGCTTTGGATGAATCAGTGTCCAACGGCTCTTGGTGACCCGGTGACACCTTCGAGATCTCGGGTTCGATCCCTATCACATGGTCATCGTCCCCTAGGACGAAACTGGTCTTCTTATGCATATTAGATTTATGGTTGTCGCCTAGGCTTGACTTCCTCGACGGGGGTTGCTGGTGATGCGATGGCTCGTAGTACATCTCCGTTTCTACGAATTTGGTATGTCTGGATGAAGTAAATACGTGTTATGTCAGTGTATAAAACATTTACAGTGTACTTATACCT
>NW_017177087.1:504885-506962 GCF_001652005.2 Ceratina calcarata
TTATAAAGTAATCCTTGAGCAGTCATTAAAACAAAAAACTGAAAGCTTTTATTTATTTGCAATTTAAATCAATAGCTTCAAAGGTTAACTATATCTCTACTCCGCAGTAATATCCACAATTACCCTAGATATGAATAGACAATACAGTTTCTCAAGTGAATCAGCATCAATAGGCAATCGGAGAACAATTGAATTCAGATTGACTCGTAGCAAGTTCTGTCTATGTGTTTATGCAATTGCTTACCTGGCTTCTAAATGCTGCCGCGAGGGTGTCCTCGGCGGTGGATTAATAACAGGAACTTGATCTAACATCGTCCTCGAGCTGGACCTCTTCATCGTGCCCATGGACTCGCTTTTCCTCGAATCTAGGGTACACTTGGACGCCTCCCTATGCACCCTTCTGTCCTCCTTGCTAGGCGCTCGATTTTTCCTTAACTCTGCGTTTATATCTCCCAACACGCGGTTGTAATCCTCTTGCTTCCTCTGCTCGTCTAACGTAGGACCTACGGAGTGGTGATCGCTGTCCGACAACTGTGGAGGAGTTTTTACACAGTAGGTTTATTATATTATTTCATTATCGAGGAATAAACTAGTTTAGAACTTTCGTATATATTATGACACTGTTTTATATTTTATTTTCATGTTGTAAAAAAAGAATCAGTTATTTCATATAATTACTCTTATTAATTGATTTATTTGTTTTATTTGAGTTCGTTTCACCAAATTACGTAATTCTCCTTTATTTTTCGAATCATAAAATACCTCGTTCTGCGTGTAAAACATCGGGGGTCTCGGTTCTGTTTGCACACTCTGCATGCTCTCGCGTCTCAAAGAGCCGTCGGGGCTAGTGATCATTACTGGTATCGGAGTCAGCGGCGTCATCGGCACGTTCATGTGCAGGCCACCCGTCGACGATGCCAGGCTCGAACCAGATCCGGTGGTCAACGAACTGCTGGACGTGTCGCGGTAGTGTGCAAAGCCACTATTGCTCATACGTTCTGTAATCATCACAAGACTCAAATTAAAAATTATAACATAGACTTTCAAATTAAAAATTATAATATGTAGAGACAATAATTGCATATAGAATGCATACAAGTATATTGTAAACGTATTATCAAGACCGAGAAGTATGAAATAAACGATTGCTACTACTAATAGAATATAATTAATCAGCACTGATCCGAATCATTGACTCATGAGAAATATTGTTAATTATCGATTAAATGAATTGTAGTATGGAAATTGCGGTACATTGTAATAGAAGGATGGCAGCCTGTGTCGTGACAGATTCGATAAACTTGATTCGAGTTAATCGGGGTCAATTACATTTCACCTAGCAGGCGAACGTCAATCAAATAGAGTTCACTTTTTATTATGGTAGTTGCTGCCTCAAAGGGCTTCGAACTTTCCTTGTCATTCAGTTAACGCGTTCACGACCACGCCGATCATAATTTCATTTCGTAATTTACTTATAATTTTCCTTTCGGACATACTTGGCCGCGTATACTTCAATTTTACACATAAAGCATTCTGGTACCATCGGAAGCAATGAGGCTCGACTCGAATGCCTTAATTATAGAAATTGATTACACGTTCTTCCCAAAGTTGAGTAAAATCAGATTGTTCAACAAGAAATTTGAAATTATTTATTTCTGTTGTTATATAAATGATGAAGGATCGAACAAAATTCGTACCTCCTTTAGCACGTTGCATAGTTCGAATCTTGTCCAGGTCTGCCGCCGAACATAACGGCGTATCGACCTCGTAGGTATTATTAAAAAGCGTATAATTCACTTCGTACTCCCCAGTCTCTTTCTTAAACGTGATTATATGCTCGAATCTGTGGCCCCATAGAATCTCAGACGGTAGATAGGAGCTCCTAGCTTGAGTCGTCATGCCAGTGGATTCTATCACACCTGCAATCAATTAAATTTAGTATTATAAATATTATCAGAAGAATTAGAATTAGAAGTAGAATTAGAAGAAGAATTTAGTATTATAAATATTATCAGAGAATAATATCACAATTAAATCAGGAAAGTAGCCAATTTTATGTATGCGCTTAAGGATGTAT
>NW_017177087.1:507882-519350 GCF_001652005.2 Ceratina calcarata
TGGAATTAGAAGATAAATGCACTATTTTTAATTATAGGAAATGCGTTTTTCTAAGGTACATAAACTTTTGGGGTTGACTGTATAGCCAATACATCCTTAAATCTCTCCTTATAGAGAACAGTTTATTAAAAATATGAAACGTTACCTTCCAATATCACGACGATCTCGAACCGCTCTCGCAGCATATCGCTGGCTGATATGTGATAAAGCGGCGACTGCTCGTCGATTTTGTGTACAATCGTCGTTGGCCAAATAAAGAAAATCTTGTCCTCCTCGCCGTCACCGCCCACTTTCAACTCCGTTTGGAAGAACGGTAACAGCTCACCCTCTCTAGTAACCTAAGTTGAAAAAAGATATCATTTGTAGATATACTCCCATTCATAAATCAATCTACAGTTAAAAAATAAAAATTGTATTATTTATTAACTTATACGAATTCTGTGCTCAAGGACTTAATTGTTATTAATTAATAAACATTCCAAATATTAAATTAATGTTGATTGCTTTTAGTTAGTAATTTCAAGTAACATGCAATTACTGAAATCGTATTTTATGGGAAGTCTATTCAGTATTCAAATTATTATTAATCCAGGGAAAGGCAAAGTTGGAAGGTTCACCTTTCTTTTAATCATCTGAGCTCTGACGTGAGCCTCAATGATGTGACTTTTCCTCATGTCGCCGACACGAAACATGAGACAGGGCTGACCATCTCTTTGACAAATCACTGCGTTCCTTGAGAATAGAAGAGTCTGAGTCCTCTTCTTCGGTCGCGATAGCTTCGCGAAGACTATGCCGACCATGAACGCTTGTAAAATCACGCCCGTCATCGATTGGATGCAAATGACGACAACAGCCTCGGGACACTCGTCCGTCGGGTGCTTCGAACCATACCTGCGACATTAATCGCGATTAGAATCATGAAGAGATCGTTGTTTCAACTAAGATTCTTCATACAAGATCAAATCAACATTCCTATTATTATTTCTAGTTCATAATTCTTATTTTTTACTTCTTGTTATTCTTCCCTTCACTTTTCGCCTTCGACTATTATGCAAATCTCTCGACTGATTTACGGCTCTTCTGACGTGTCATAAAAATACACTCAAACTTTTTCGCAACACGTGTAAAAACAGTCTCATACAGAGAATAGCTCGAAACCTCACGCTCTAAGAAATTGCTTTTCCGAACAATTCCAAAGGAGTTTCAAAATCTGGAAGGGGGTTCTCACTTTAGCATTGGTTCTCCCAAATCTTTCGGGATTTCCTAAACTACTTCGTCAATTATTCATATTATGCATTCTGATAGATATTCTTTTATACGCCATATAAAATAGGCTCGAGTGAATTTATGATACTTCTATTACATATCGTATGGTCGTTTATAAATAGATTAGAAAATTGCAAATAACGATAGTTACCCAATCGTGTGCTGCGTCTCGATGGAGAACAGAAACGAGCTGGTGAACCCGCGGATGTCGACGATGCACGGGGTGAACGATATGTTCGGATTGGTGTAATTGTCTGGGTTCAGGTCCCCATGGCTGTATGCGATTAGCCACCATACCAGGGCGAAACCCAGCCAGGAGAGCAGGAAGTTCATGGAAAATACCAGCAGCGTCCAACGCCATTGCGCGTCCACCAGAGTTGTAAAAATATCCTGGAAAAATGAAATATTGTATAAACATAAGATTTAGGATGAAATTATACAAAAATGTCAGATTAAAATGGGTTACGTATTTTTAAAATTGATTTCTAAATCCATTATTTGTAATTGATATGTTTTGAAGCTTCAAGTTTGGTCACAACAATATGAATTACAATTTTTATTAATAGCATCACAGTCTCTGCACTGAAATCGAGAACAAGCTTTCTATTTCATTTTTTAACTGGTTTTATTCTTGATATCAAACAATACCGGTCTGATAATCAAATGCGTTTCGTTTATGAATACCTGGTACAAAGGAAACAGTGCTAAATATTTAGAAAGTCGGGGTACAGATTCAATAATAGGGGCAATAACGGAGTGAGAATAGTTTCGAGGGAGAGAGAGAGAGAGAGGGGCTTGACAATCGCGGATGTAATTTTAGCGAGTTCGTGAAACAAACGTTCGTTGAAATTACATCAAAGTGTTCGGTAAAGGACGGATATAGGCAATTTGGCAAGTAATTGTACACGGAAAATAGACCGTTACAGACGACCACTGGCGACTCGCTTGGAAAAGTAAGCTTTCTCGTGTTCAAATCCTTGCAAAATCGGAAAACGTCATATGCATATGCTCTCTAATATACTTTTCAAAAATCTAATCATAATTCTGAATCAACAGTCAATAGAATAGTTCTGTTAAAAATATTAATAGTAGAAATCGATTTATGAACGGAATTGTCAAAAGAATTATAAGAAACCGCAAGAAAGATACTGTTTAAAATGATTTAGAAAATACGAAATATTGAAACGTTTTTGTCAGGGATAGTACCTTCCGTAAATTTGTGGACGTCAGTGTAGTTTAAAATTACCTGAAGGTAACGACGTCGCCGCTTGGCGACATTTCCTTGTACGACGTTGCAATCGCCGTGCTTGAACACCACCCTTTTCCGTATCCTTCGCGAACTGAACCTAGTTTGCCGATATCTGAAACCAAAGAATACAATAAACACCAAACTTTTCTATGCTTTTAATTTTTCCGGTTGTTACATATAATAGAATAGTCACACATCATGTCTTATCGAGTGAAAAATTCCTGCAATGAGGATAATTGCATTTTCTAGTTTTAATAGAATTCAGAATCTATAATGAATAGTCATTTGCATCTGGAAGAAACTTTTATTCTCTCTACTGTCATGAATCACGTACAAAAATTTTTGTGATGAGGACAATTGAATTTCCCATCCCTTTGAAATAGAAGGATTAATTTATTTCAAAATTGAGTTACTTAATCATTTATCCTTTGCTAGTTTCCTTTCACATCTTTCTTCTTTTCAAAAGCGATTATTAACATGTTTTCAACTCGATTTGAATGATCTTGAAACTCCTGGAAAATCGTTCTACGGTGTCTCGTTTTGTTCGGTATCGTAAACGAAATGACACCGAGCCACCCACGGATTTTCTAAAGGCCGTTTAAAACGGTCGCATCGTCTGCTCTGTAATATACGGAGGCTAACGGCAAGCGACATAATTCAGCGTCGGACCGCTTTGGTTCGCGCCAGGGTGGACCTATCGGAGGCAATCTGCCAGGGAATCGACAGACGTGAATCCTGACGATCTCTGACGATTTTCCGCAATTATTTGTGATCATGGAACTCATCGTATAATATGCGTAAAAATCATTTTCACCCCAAAAAAAATGATGTGTTATATAGTATAATTAATTATGCATTCTGATTTGTAAATTTCATTTAATACTCGTGTCACATGTTAAAAATTATTGTATGACGCATGAAGTAATGGAGAGAACGAAGGGAGTTTATTCAATCTGTGGATTTTATGCATTTACAGAATTGTATATGCAGACAGTACAAACAGTGCATGTCACATGTAAAAATAGTAATACTCGTGTGCCATAAAATTAGATGAACATTTGAAATAGATATTAAGTTCGGTATTGATGATGTTTGGAACAAAAGAAAATAGGGATCTCTTTGCAAAGTAATTCTTGTTTGTAGGATTTTCGTGAACGTGGAAATAAGTATTGCGAGACTCTGGCTATCCAAATATTTGCTCGATCCTCTTTTATCTAGGTTACCAATGAAAGCTCGTGGCTGCCCGGCCCTAAGAATCTGAAATAAAGCTCGTAATCCGGTTTCAATGGATTGATCCACCGTTAAAAGAAGTTAATACCTATTCAAATAAATTTCGGATTATACCTAATTCGGTGAAGTGATCGGACGACGTTAATAAAACTAACAGTAATTAAGGATACTATAAAAATTCTGATCACGAAAACACTTTTTATGCTGTATTTCTCGCCTCTAGTGCAGAGCTTAAGCCTAAGCTATTGCTTCATTGAGAAGTTTATGGTCGAACAATTACCGTGAAGATTTATGGCTAATCTTACCAGGGAAACGGCAATAAAATCCAATTGAACAGTAGATAAAAACTTAGAAATTCTGAGACGGATTAGAAACGATTTGGCATGCGATCACGTTTTACTATAAATTGATGTCCCTCGTGACGAAATTTGTGGAAACGGGTTTGCCATAACGTCGCGTGTACGAAAAGGGGCAGAAGGTCTCGGAACTTGACGATACCGGATTTTATAATTAGAGACGTGTTTCGATGTTATTAATACCGTAGAACCGGATACCGATGAACTGAAGATAAACCCGATCCAAGATCTTCAATTGGTTTCTAGTACCTACACTCTCCCTATCTCAATATGAAAATAAAATTAATGTAATTCAAATAAGAGTGTTAGAGACACTGGAATCACGAAACTTGTCATTTTCATCAAACAATTAGAATTAAGAAATTTCTTAATTATGATCTTCATTTCTGGAGATTATTAATTTTTAATTTTAAAGATATTTCTAATTAGTAAAAGTGTCGTACGCCTTGAACAAAAATCGTAAAACGCATTTACAGCATTTTACAATATCTTCCCAAAATTAAAATTAAATTTTTTATAATATAACCTCTTTTTATTATTGTTAACTTTCATTTCTATCAGCTACAATTTTTAATTCATGTAGTTTTACAATAATTATTAGATAAAATTTATGGAACTTCAACTTCACATCTTTATGTCAATTTTGTATTGGATTTAATTGTTCATGTTACGATGGAAGAACAAGAATTCACATTAGAAACGTTTACAGTAACACGACCGACTAATAAATTATTTTCTATGATTATTGACTGACATTTTATGGATAACAATGTGCACAACTTTTTAAATAATCGATGTCTGCCTTTGAAATGCACGCTCGCTTTCTCACCGCGTTTATTTCTGTCCGATCGGATCCGCCAAAAATACTCACTCGCGGAACTCGGGTGAAATTCGTGCTAGACGCGGTTAGAAGAGATTTAGAAACCGAGTTCGCGTGTTTAGACAGACGTGTTGCGTAGCCACGGATTATTACTATCGCGGCTCCCAATGCGAGAGGCGCTAACTTGTTGGCAGTGTCTAACGCCGTATCTTCGTGTTTGAGTTTCCCTTGTCTATTTATAACGTCGCATCCACTCGTAAGGGTTGTTATGAATCGACTGGGACATTTCTACAAATTTCGTTTGCTCGACTATGCAAAATATTTGACGAGTTTGTAGAAAATGCGATAGAAAATCTATTGAGAATAATTTAGGATAGAATATAATAATAAAAGAATTTTAGAGAATTAAAGATTGTAAAATACGAAAGAATTCTATGATGAGATACACAGCGATTTTCTGGATTTCCCTCATCTATTTTTAACGTCGTATCCACCCATAAGATATAAATTGTTACTGTGCAAAATGTTATAAGAATTTATAAAAATGTGATAGAAAGTATATCCAGAATAATTTAGAGTAGAATAGATTAATAAGAGAATTTTATAAAACGATATAAAGAAATTGTAGAATGCAAAAGAATTTTATGACAAAATACATAAATATTTTCTAGACGTAATAACTATCCACAGTAGACGAGTCTGTTCGACGTCAGACGCCAAGCATAAGCTAACAATGTTTGTCTTGATCAGAAAACCAGGAGAGAAGGAAACAACTTCGTTTGCTTTCGTTATCCTAGTTGAACGACGGACATGTCCTCAAGAGAAGCTCTAACCATATTTCTAGTCTTGTCATCTGATTTGTTATCTTATGATATACAAATATTACTATTTTTACATATGACATGCACTGCTTATATTATCTGCATACACAATTCGGTAAATTAATAAAATCCACAGATTGAATACAGTCTGTTTATTGTCTCCATTACTTCGTACATTATATAATAATTTGTAATATTTAACACGAGTATTAAATGAAACCTGGAAATGTATTTAGAAATTGGAGTGTATAAGTGAATGCACTGTATAACACAATTTTTCCTGTAATATGCATTATATGACTCTTATACAATTTCTCATAGAGGAGCTCTAATTATATTTCTGATCCTGTTCCCATCCTTCATATAATACTCAAGTCTATGATAAATATTGTATCAAATATAATAAATGCAATCAATTAATATAATGAATATTTCAATTGAGATGCAAATTTTGAAACTGCAATATTAATGAGGAAACGATTTGTTTTTTCTATCTTGGCGTTCGAGGGATTCTTGAAACAGCAAAATTAAAATTTAATTAGAAGATTTCGATTTCGTTCATTTTTAATGAAAATTGCTTTAACCATTTTAACTAACGAATCTTCAATTACTTTCATTGTACTTTCATCACGAAATCAGCTGTAGTGCTAATACAAAATTAGAGACTACGTCAATAAGTTAGATTCTTTTAGATAACATCGTACAACACAATATTATTTTGGAATATCCACTACGTGATTCTTACAAATTCCCATGTCAAAAACAAGAACAGGCGTTTTTAATAAAGAAATCACAAACACAAAAACATGGAATAGATAATTCTTCCCAAAAATCATGAATTTTTATAAAAACCGTTAGTACAATTCTGTCTCAGGATTTGCTTTTGACATGAGAAACTATAAAAATCATGCAGTGGATAAAAAATGGAAGAAGTTCTTTTTTCATAATTGAAACGTGTGTTGCGAAAGTGTTTTTACACGGTGTAGGAAAATAGTTTCACAAATCCGACAAAATTTTCAAGCTGTCTTCCTCGAAGGGACCTAGACCGCGGTCAGATTTGGCCTGGCGAACGACGTTCTAAATTCGTGGTGGTCTCGCGTCGTTCAACCCTGACATATTGACCCGGGATGAAAATAGATGAAACGGCCGCACACCTGTTTTACGCGACTGTCACCGGGAATGCTGGAAACCCGACGAGATTCTCTCCCCTCGCGTAAGAACGCGCTCGTTTCAACCCTTTCGATTCTAATGTCACGATAACCGTAGAAGAGGTCAGCCGCTTGATTCAATAATAAAAGTGTTCACAGGACGATTGCGTTCATTATAATTAATACAATTTTTTATAGTAGTCGCTTTCTTTTTTTTGTTATATTATTGAGTTGAATCTTTCTAAACTTGTGAATAGAAACATGAGCAACCATAGCTGTACTAAAAACGAAACGGCGAGACTGTAGACCGCAAAAATGAACGAGCTACCGGTAGTCATTAATTTTAATAGTTCGCGGAATGAGATTTTATATCATAGGCTTAATTATAGGCTTAATTAAGATTAGGAAGTCTATAAAACAGGATATTAAGGTTTCGGGGCTAATTGATCTCTAGAAGTATCGATTAGGAAATGGACAGTTTGCACAATGTTTCGAAATGTATCGGCCCACGTCGGTGCAGCGTAGGCTAACCGCGGGTAAAACGGGCCGATTTAGCGCAGACGAGAAAGTGGTCTGTGATTATGATAACTAGCCGCATTAAGACTAATGAAACGAAACTCGGCGAGATTGTTACTTGAAGAATGTACAGATACGCGCAAAAGTATTTCCACGTTTCTTAGAAGAAAGTTATCTCCATTACATCGTATAGTACACATATAACTTTTTTAATATGGAATCAAGTACCTCGCAAACAGGTTCGAATTTTCTGGTTGATTGAATTCGAATTCTGTATAAGTACTTCAGAAAATAGAAATAGAACTCTTAAGTATAGTCGAACCTATACCAGACAATTTCGAACCATTCCGAAGTACTTTGGTAAACGGAAGTAATGCAAGTATACTCGTATAACTTTGGTCGAACCAGAAATTCTCCTATCTTTCTATTCATTATTTGTTTTACTTTTAAAATCAATTGTATTGTCCTTTAATTTAATTCAACAATTATAACTATATATAGTCCATAAAACAGATCTTGTGATCTAATTGCAAGATTCATTATAATTAATGACAGTCACCCTTCTGTGGTCACTTTGTCACTTTTGTACCTTCAGAAAGAAAATTTTCCGAAGTAGGAAATATCATGGATAGAAAATGGAATAATCTAAAACCGAGTATTATAAATGAAATATTATCCTTAAATAATTATTAATTTAATAAATAAAATGCTTTAAACTGAATATTCTGATTTCCAAGATTCGGACACTACTTGTGAAAGATTCGATCCCTTTCAACATCAAAGTACTTATAAATCTTTTCGAATGTTGTAAGTATTCATCTTGAAGTTCGATATAAGTATGTATGAAATGAATACTTGTGAAATATAATCATTGAAACATCATTGCTTTTGAATATTAATCGAAAACCATGAAATGAAGCTGGGTTATTAAAACTCATTTAAATTCGTAAGTACATATTGAACTTGATCCTATATTAAATGAATTCTGAAATTGAATTGCATAATTGATTATCTTCATCCATTCTCAGAAATATATGAAAGACGAGTATAAAATATAAATGAATCATTCTAACGTATGACTCATCTTAGACATAGTCCTATCAAATATTGATACTCATTAATGTAAAAATAAATGATTGCATAAATATCTCGCAACGCGACTCTATCAAATTTCATTTAAGCTTCACTAATAAAATTTTAACTATCCAATCTCATTATTTCCTAAACTTGAAAGATTGTGAGACACACGACGTTACACATTGAAAATTATTGATTAAAAATCAATTTGATCAGTTTCCTGAATGAGTGTACATACAATTTGATGCAATGATAATCAGTATCCGTCCTTGATACAGTCTCTACCATTTTGATTCCGAGACGTTGCACCAGCCAACGTAGCCTATTGTGAACCGTACGCGCTAACGCGTTCGTTACGCTTAGCGCGTGCATTATTTAGAACATTCGCGAATGTAAACGGCGCGGGATTTTCAACAGTTGTTTGAAATGCGTCAAATTTATAACGCGATCCGAACGATTTGCTCGATTTACGACGCGGACGTTATTGTAATCGCAGAGAATACTTCCTGGTTCGATGAATTATTGCTTAAGGAACGATGGTGCGTGCCAGGGATTGTAAAACCGTTTCATACGAATTAACGAAGTACGTGGAAATTTGTTAGAGTAAACAATGAATAATTTATAATATCAAATATAACTAAAATTATCATACAATGCTTGCCACGTCTATTAACCATTTCGCCTCTTTTAATATTATCTGTTTTCTGGTCACAACAATTATGATATAAAATATTATGAAGAACCTCGTGATGCATTAACGTAATTAAACTTGAATATCTTTCTTCATATCCAAAAACAAATTTAATCATGTAATTTTATTTCTTTATACAAGGTGGTTCACTTTCGATTTTTGTCCATTTTTTTTTTAAATCTTTCAAATAAATTATTATTATTGTAAAAAACAAACCAAGAAATTTCATAGAAGAGTAAAGATTTCGCTTGCGATGGCAAAAGATATCTATGAGTACTCCAAAGTCTGAAAGCATGTACGAAGGGGCGTTCAACCTATTCCTTCCAAGAACAATCTTCAAAGTTTCAATAATTCTATAAATAAATATGATGATAGGCTCACCAGTGATGATCGTCTCTGTTGCAAAATATAATTCTATCCCATTAAATAACATCATGAAATAATGAGAAAATGACACGATACAAAAAAATAGTAATAGCTTACTTATAGTAAAAACGACGATCACTGTAAGTTTTCATAAAGTGTCTTTAGATTCGCTTTTACGAATCAGACGAATGATTCAACTAATCGAGTCTGATAATAATAAAATATTATAATTTAAAAACGGGAACGTCATGAATCGACATACTTGTGCAGTTCTTCCCTCCAAGCAGTCTCCCCCGACGTGGTCGCCTTAACGACCAGCATCGAAACTTGGGAGAGCGCCCTTCGTAAACCGGAGAACGCCATCCCGTCGCCCAAGTGGACCTTCCCCGACCCGGACGAACTGGGTGAAAGCGTATTCGACGTTGTCCCATCCATCCTGCTCGAGTCACTCGGAATCACCTGCCCTTGCGCCAATACACACGAATCTCTCATTCCTCTACGGTCGTTCACTGCCGGATCTCGTCATCATTTCTTTTCTTTTTCTCATCTAAACGTCGATCCGAGAAAAGGTCGACGTGGGCCGTAAAAATAAATGGTAGTAGTCACGCGTGTGAACTCTGGCTATTTAGGGCCAACTACTCGCGGTGGATGCCCGTTATAAATAAAGAGAAAAAGAAAAGCTTCGATCCTCGAATCAACGACACGCTCTCGGCGTCCAAGTTTAAAAGCTTCGAGCTCGTAGCAGCCGGGAATCGCACTAGTCGGTTTTACGCGGCCACCGGGACGACGGACGAAGAGCGCATCGTCAGAGCCAGATATCGCAGCCTGTCCAGAGCCACTGGAATATCCAGATCAGCCTTTTGCACCACATCCGTTGCTCGACGATTTCGCTGCGTGTTACCTTAAACACCGAACACTAGGCCACCTTTCCACGAACTAAGCTAATCCTAACACTCGCCTATCCTCTGCTCATCTGGGTCTTTATTAAAAGTTCCCAGCAGAAGATCGACTGCAGTTACTTTTATCAACAGTTTAGCTCTGACTCGTGTACTGATTGTCAATTTCAATTCATTCTTTGAAGAAGACGACGAACTCTTGTAAAATAAATTAACACCGCATTACACACTGTTTGACAAAACTTCTCCACAGAAAGTGAACTCAATTTAGATCAATTCTCATTTACCACCGATCCATCCACTCATTCTGTGCAACTCGATACTCGATTTTTTTAACGTTGAAAGCCTCGATTACTCGGAACGAGACGATATTTTTGGTCTTGATTTTTCGGGCAACTCGGGTAACGCCGATTTACGCACTTTACTAACTATTTATAAGAACGTCGCGTCACCGGGTGGAAGAAAAATTCAAGGTACCGCGAGAAAAGGGGCGCTGCCGATCAGCGGCCAGAGCGAATCGCACAAGGGAATGCGCGTCCGATGAGTTTTTAAACAGACCACGTCGAAGTACCGAGGCTCGACTGGCACTGACTCGGTCCAATTTCGACCCTTGCCTCCTTGCAACATTTACCTTTTGTCTTTGCGAACGCCAGTTTGGCACTGGACCCATGAACACCCGAAATTCATCCCGTTTGCTAGAGATGGAGCCTCGATGACAGAGGACAATGTTTAAAACAAATTGGATTAAAGATCGTTTCGTCCTTATCCGTTCCTCGTTTGCCTCTTGAAAATCAAACATAGCTCAGGCCGAAGACTAAGGTAATTTTAACGAAAGAAAAACTGTCATCTTCGTATGAAAATCTGCTAATGTATGTGAAATGGTTTAAGGTTGTATGAGCCGTAAGATCTCTGCCAAAAATTTAAGATATGTAATAAAAAGCTGTGTCCAGTGTTTGAAGCAATGAACTTTTAGAAAAACTGACAATTACAGAGGAGTAAGATTTATAAAATTGTTCGACCTGTTTTTCTCGG